>NW_007252109.1:604387-683363 GCF_000164805.1 Carlito syrichta
AGTGCGCACCTGTAGTTCCAGCTACTTGGAAGACTGAGGCGGAAGGATCGCCAGAGCCCAGCAGGTCGATGCTGCAGTGGCACTCCAGTATGAGTGACAGAGTGAGACTCTGACTCAAAAAAAAAAAAAAGGAAAAGAACCAAGATGAGATTCTAGGCTCAGAAATAAAGAACTGGAGGCTTTGAAATAAAAGGGTAAAACTGGTTCCAGTTGCTTCTTGTAATAAATCCATTTCCCTTGTGGAAAATAATGATTTCCAAACACAACAGTCTTTTTAATCCAAGAACTTGACTGAATATTTGTTTAATTGTTATCTGAAAAGAGTTTGGTTTTCACACATCACTTATCACTCATGGATTCAGGAGATACTAAACAGGCTGTTCAAATATATTCCGAGTCATGAAGGATTAGATTTTAACTTGGTGATTTTTTTTTTTTTTTAAGAGACAGGATCTCATTATATTGCCCAGGCTGGAGTGCAGTGGCTATTCACAGGCACAATCCCACTACTGATCACCATGGGAGTTTTGACCTGCTCTGTTTCTCACTTGGACTACTTCACTTCTCCTTAGGCAACCTGGTGGTCCCCCACTCCTGGGAGGTCACTATAATGTTGTCAAACTTAAGTGTGGACACTTGACCAGCAGAGTGCAGCCCAGAACTCCTGGACTCAAGCAATCCTCCAGCCTCAGCTTCCCAAGTAGTTGGGACTACAGTCATGCACCACCATGCCCGGCTAAGATTTCAACTTGGTGATTTTCAAGCCATCTTCCATGTAACAGTGGATATTCCACAAGTATCTATACAAAGGTAAGTCCTTTTCTAAAACTTCAAAAGAAATTCATATCTAAATATACCAAAAATTATGTTAATATGTGGTATTTTCGATACTCTAAATACACCAAAAAAAAAGAAAACCTTATCACTTTTTTTCCTGACTATAGGGTTTGTGACATCATCTGCTATATTAAACTATTTGGGGACTTATTCTGTAACACAGAAAAATCAATATTCAGAATAATTGTATATAATACCATCTCCTCATTCTGAAATCTGTTTAGAAAAGTGGAGGTTAAAAGAAAGAATTAAAAATATGTTGTTACTTTTTAGAAAAAAAAGTCCTCTTGATTTAAAAAAAAAAGGAATTAAAAAAAAGAATTTCAGCTAGCATAAAGAGATTATAGAATTTAAATATCATTAACAAATAAAAATATGATTTGCTGGCCTCCAGTGAGTCTGGCAAGGAGTCAGTGGTGGCTAAAACTATAAAGTGAAATGTGTTGGCGACTAAGAAATTCACAGGTGTCAAAGGGTCATCCTGAAAGTACTGTGCTTGCTAATCACAAAGTGGGAAATGGACTTTAAAATAGAGAGATGTCATCACCTGAAGCAAATGATCAAATTTAGCAGCACTGCTAGAGGAGAAAACAGCTTTACCCTAGAAGTTATTGCTAAAAATATTTAATTTGAATCTAATCAAGCCTTCATAAACTCCTAATATCTACTTCATAGGAAATACAAAGAATAGAGACATAAGTTCAACAATGAAACAAGAGGAAACACTTAAATCAAACTCCAAGTGTGGGACAACTAGATGGGTTTCTTTCAAAAATACTCGTAACAAAAGTTTGGAGAACTGATTTTAAATGACTGAAGAAATAAAACAAATAAATTCACACAACCAAACTGGATTCTGTTTTAAAAAATAAACATATATAAAACATTCAGGGTACAACTGAGAAAATTTGAATATGGACTCACTATTACAAAATATTAAGGAATCATTGTTTATCTTCTTAGGCATGATATTGACATTGTGGTTATGTGGGAGAAGATCTTTATTTCTGGAAATATTAAAGTATGAAGGAGTGATAAGTAGAAATGTCTTCAAGCTACTCTCAAATGGTTCAGTATTAATCATTATAACTAGATTACGGTTTTTCGGCCTCATTGTTGTTGACATTTAGGGTTGGATAATTCTTTGTTGTAGGGGACTGGCCTGTGGATCATAGAATGTTTCACAAATCCCTGACCTTTACCTTTTGATATCAGCATTACAAACTGTCCCTCTCCCCCTAGTTGTGACAATCAAAAATATCTGTCTTCAGATATTGTTAAATGTCCCCTAAAAATTGAAATTGCCGCCAATTGGGAACTTCTAACATACATAAAACAAAAATGCATAATCAAATAATTTAAATATAGCAAAATGTTAACGGTTGATGGATCTAGGTATTTAGGTATATGCTAACCATTAAGCTGTTCTTTCAACTTGGCCTATGGGTAATCAATATGCTATTCTTTACCCTTTTCTGTAAACTTAAAAAAAGTTTTATATTAAAAAGAAGGGAAGAAAAAATAATGTATGGGTCTCATTCCCAGAGATTCTTCGTTGATATTGGGTAGGGGCTGGACACTGATATTTTTCCAAAAAAACCTCAAGTGCATCCAGGGTTGGGAATCACTGGATTTAAATGATTTTGTAATATGCCATCAGACTTTTTATATGCCTCCAGGAAATATGAGAGAAATATTAAACACAATGTCGTTTAATTCATATTTTCATGTATATTAGACAAGGGGAATGCCTGCCATTGATTTGAATGCAGGCAGTGATATAATGTCTTATTGTTGCTCAAAGAGTAATCCACAGACCACCAGCATCAATAGCAGTTGGGAGCTTGCAGAATCAAGCCAGGCTCAGTGGCTCACACCAGTAACCCCAGTAACCCCAGCATTTTAGGAGGCATAGGTGAGAGGATTGCATGAGCCCATGGTTTCACGACCAGCCTGGCCCACATGAGGAGACCTCATCTTTACAATAAATCAAACAATTAGCTGGGCGTGGTGGCACATGCCTGTGAAATTTCAACTGCTTGAAAGGCTGAGGCAGAAGAATCTCCTGAGACCAGCAGGTCAGGTCGAGTTTACGGTGGCCGTGAGTGTGCCACTGCACTCCAGCCTGGGCAATAGAGTGAGACTCCAACTCAAAAAAAAAAAAAAAGAAAGAAAGAAAAAAAGGAAATGCAGAATCTCAGATCCACCCCAGACCTACTGAATCAGAATCTGCCATTTAGCAAAAGCCCTTCAGGCAATCCCATGCACCTTCAGGTTTGAAAAGTGCTATGTGATACACCCAGGTTTAACTGAGCTAATTGTGTCCTTAAGCAGTGACATTACTAAGAGTTAAAGTGAAAGCCAAACAACCAGTTAAAAAGTTAAAAAAAACAAATTTAGTCAAATAAGCAACCATGTATAAAGTCTGGTTTAATCAACTCATTGTTTTGGTGTTGTGCAGAACCCAATCTCAAAGCTGGTGCTCTCTTCCTTTCTTTCTCTGGGATGGTAGCCCTCTCTTTAGGTTACCCTTCTCTCATGACCAAAGGTCCCTTAATCACTTTTATTCTCAAAACATCATGAGTGCTATTTCTTTATTCCCACAAACTATCTCTACTCAATATCAATAACTAACAATGTATCACTTATTTTTCTAGAACTGAAAATACTACAGGAATGATCTGCTAAAAGAAACTTAAGTAGCACAAAAATGTAAAAAAGCATTTGTTTTTGTGTTTGTGTTTTCATTACATAAGGCATAGAAAGAAGACTTATCTACAATGCTTCAGATTCAAGGATTTGATTCTTAATGGTAGTATGACTTATGATCTTCGTGTTGGAAAATGTTTTCTTGGTGCTATCACTCTCTCCACCCTATTAGTTGAGGCAGAAACAAAGGCCAGAAAGATGGATTATTTCCACTCTTTACCCAACAGAAAGTAGCTTTAAGATATACTTTCTATTCCTGCATTCCTTTCTCTGTTAAATGTTTCAGGAGATGAAATATTCATTGCATCCCTTTGACTACTTCAGAGCACAACAGGCTTCTCGTTAGGAAATATTTTTGGTAACTCTAACAAATTTTTTCCGTGTACAATTCCATCTAATTATCTTGTACTACAACCATTTAGAGTACCCAAGCCAGCCCTTCTCCTTCTCGGTTGCTACACTCTCCAAATATAGCTCTTGTAGTCAGAGGCAGCTATCACAGTCTCTCTTAGTCATAGCCCAGGTGCCCAAGACGAGTAGAATGCATCTGTCAAAATGAATCAACAATAGAAATACTGAGTAGGTGAAATACTCCTCTTTTCTCTTTACCTCCTACATTTCATCTGAAAGTTGAGGGGGAGAAGAAATCTGTGTAATTTCTCAAGTAGAAAAGGAATTTACCTTTTACATTGCTCTACAGTGACTCAATATCTAATCTACTCTTCCTTCTTAGGGATTTAAAGAATTTTCTGTAAATTTCTGTAAAAACAGCATTATTTAAATCTAGATTTTGCTCTCTGCCTTCTGGTTTTCCAAGGGACACTGTCTATTGCGTATCCATTACTCTATTATTGTTATCATTTAAAATACCAGCCGTCTGATTTAACTGGGCGTGAACATGTGTAATGAGTGATTTAAATACTCATCTCTTGGATACCTTCTGTTTTTCCGTAATTTTTTTTTTGTTTTGAATTTGTTCCTTTCTTCAAGAGGATGCCCTTCTAGGCCTAAGGGGTTAATTTCCTTTTAGAATAGAAAGAAATGCAAATGACGCAAAGCAAACAGAAGTAAACATTTAAATCTTCTGGTTGGAAAAGGCTGTGTAGTTAATTAAAAAAAGAGGAAGCCACCACTGGTTTGCATGAGAATTTGTGGGAAGGCTGCCCATTGTTAAATTAGGATCATCCATTCATTGCTGAATTTGATTTCACTACACTCCTTGCTTTAGTTCTTGAGTGGGAACTAAGCCAGTTTTGAGATTTACATTCTTCCCCATCTGCTTATGCCAACACATGGATCTTGGGAAGGTGTTCCATGGTGTTTAAGATGTTTTCAATAAGAAAAACCTGTTTGTGGGATAAGTTCACTTTTTGTCCCCTCCTTTTAACTCTCATTTGGCTATGAACTTGGCTTCTTTGTTCTTTCATGACTAATATTACCATCTGTGACATTACATATCAACATAGAAATGTAACATATTAAGCACAGGAAAACTCGGAATGCTTGAGTTCGTCCAAGCATTTGTTACTCAAAGTTCCAGGCCTGCTTTCTAGCCATTGAAGAATTTCCCAAGATCCTACCTACGTAATATGATATAATTAACCTAAGCATTTTTGTCTCATTAGGAATTGGAACTGCAAAACCTCTGGCATAGCAATCAAAGAAAGCAATAATTTCTGCCATCATTGGCTTCAACCGGAAGCACTCTCTGGAGTTCTACTGACTCCCAGAAGAAGCTGCTACTAACAGAATAATCTTGATTCCCTTTTACAAATGAACCTAAAGTTCTGCACAATGATCGACCATCATGGGTCAGAATTTATGATGTCTTTCTCCATGGATTATAGGTCTATCCAATGCAGGTCTCAAATCCAGGCCAGGAGAGCAACAGGGAGATTGTACTACCTGAGGAAGAACGACATGGGGAGTTAAAGATACAGTGTTTGAACAATTATTACAGCAAATTGATTTTCAAGTACATATATGATCAAAATAGATAACCCACCTGCATTTAGCTGTACACCTGCCTTTCAAAATAATATCATTAGTTTATACTTATGTGAATTAATCCAATGAAGAAATTAATGTTTTCTTTTTCATGCTGTATATTTCCATGAGTGTAAAATGTGCCCTAAATTCTGTTGGATTTTTGCAAAGGCAGTCTTGTTTAGGACTGCAGGGTAGCCAAGAAACAATCAGTGCTTTGTATTGACAGCAGGATGCAAAGCACAGGATGCTGTATTGTTCCTGTGTTCTTATACTAATGAGTTTCCGAAGTTATTTTGGTTTTGGTTTAGGTTTAGGTTTTTACTTGTAAATGAGAACATGATGGGAAAAGTTGGTTGCCATCTTGGGGAATCCCCCAGATGGAGAATCACTGTTGGCTTTTACTGTAAAAGCAGGTGGATTACACGTTGTCTTAGTCAGCTCAGGCTGCTATAACAAAATACTATAGACTGAGTAGCTTAAACAATAGACATTTCTTTCTCTTGGTTCTGAAGGTTAGTAAGTCCAAGATCAAGGCACCAGCAATTCCCCAGTGAGGGCCTTCCTCCTGGTTTTAAGTAGCCACCTTCTTTCTGTGTCTTGAAACGACACAGAGAGGTTTCCGCCCACTCTTCTTCTACTCATAAGGACACTTAATTCCATCATGGGAGCCCCACCATATCATGACCTTAAAACCTAATCACCTCTCAGAGGCCTCGTCTCCAAATGCTATCACATTGGGAGTTAGGTCTTCAATATGAATTTTAGAAAGATACAAACATTCAGTCTATAACACACACATATCATGAGACTGAGTCAGGGTGCTGCCACTGATACATAGGGCTAGGTCTGAAACATCCTGAATAGAACAGAGATATCATTAAAAAATTACTGTATTATACTAACAAAAATGGAGAATTGTATAGCTATAGGTGGCGGGCTAACATTTTCTATGACTATACTAAATATTGTGTTTTATCTTTATTGTTTGTTTTACAAACACATGTTTTTATGCATTTTATTTCATCTAAGAGCTGCTTATTTACTGTTCAGATTAATATGGTATGTCTGAAGGAAAATAAAAAGACATAAATGATATTTCCTTCATACCAGATGAATGTTTTCGGTCTGGAAGCTTTGACTCACTGGTGGATCATAAAATCAATTTAGAGAGCCTTGAACAACGTTTTATAATAAAATAGAATAGTATTAAATGTCCATAACCATTGCATACAAAAAAGATAAGTAATGTTTTATGCAAATGCCATTTCTTTTTTATCAATACACATTTTTATATACATACATACACTGACTCATGCTAAAAAATTTATTTCTCATGTTGAATTTTGGTCAAAAACCATCACTCTAAATTGTATTTTCTTGTTTTTTTCTTCACTCCCTATGAGAAAATTTCTTGCAATGTGTTCATGAATACATTTTGTAGAAAACTAACCACAACTGAACTGAAAGATGGGCTAGGAGGTTATACAGATACCATTTAGCCAGTTGCACCGCCTTCAGGCAAGACCAGTCCTAAACTTTAAGGAAGTACTATAGAGTAAAGAAAAGATGGCTTAGCCATCTTTTCTTTTATAGATTAGGTAATGACCCAGTGTCTACTATGTGCTTGGCAGTATGTTTTCAGCCAAAGACACCTGAGATTAATAAACTAGCTCTGCCAACCGCTGACTAGTGCTTTCTGTACTCAATTACTCACTGGAATATTTAGCCTCAACTTTCTAATTCGTCTCCCTCTTTCTAAGCTACACCTGACATCATGCTGCACCCAGACACTAGAGAAGGGTCTTTCTCAAAGATAAATCTGGTTGTTTCACTCCTGGTCTATAATCCTTTGAATTATTCAGAAAGGTAAAATGATTTGCTCAGAGTCCCATGGCAGACAGAAGTGAGATAATATCCTTGTGCTCGGAGATTTTTTTTATTCTTCACCTATCTCCCCATCACAAGTACCAGTTCCCTAGTAGTTGTATTCTACTTTTAAGGCCTTTTTCTTCCCAATCAGAAAAAGAGTCTTTCTTTTTTAAGAGGGTTGGAATACCTGGAGAGAGCCATCTTCCACTGCTTAATTTGTGTGTGTCTGACTTAAGAATGGAGACCTCAGTGTCTATATTTATTATCAGTGAAGTCTGCATGTTTTGGTGTTTCCACCTTGTTTGATAACAGTATGACAGAGGCTTCCCAGGACCTGTTTTTAGTTATGTTATTATAGTTAGTGTCATTGATGTGCTGATAAATGTTTAACAGTCAGAGGAAGAGCTAGGCTGGGGTGGAGGAATGGAAGGCCTGATTAGTAGTATTTGCCAATTTCCATTGTGCAAATACTCCCACCAGACCTGATTTTAAGCTGCCAACTTTTCACTGGATAAGGAGTTAGGATGAGACGCATAATAGCACCCCATTAAATAATATATCCACCATGCAGTTTAAATAAATAACAGTAAAATGTAATAAAACAATTAGTTATGTGCTTTGAGTATTCATTACCTTTGTCTCTAAAATGATTTATTTAATTCCTAATTTATATAGTTTAATATTTAATAATGGCTGTGTTTAACAAGTTCATTGCAAACTCCTTAAATTTTAATGAATTCAGCCCAGTGTACCCTTGGATAATCATCACAGTTAATGTTGGAATCTCCCCACTGAAACAGAAGAAGAGAGTCATTTAGACACTGGTCTCTTCCCATTTGTTTTTTACATAAATTCACAAGCAGGAAGAATTTTATATTCTCTGAAAAAAAAAAAAACTGGCTTTCTTTAGGGCAAGTTTTGCTTCTCTTCTTCTCCTACCTCTTAATCCCAAAAACACCCTTTAAAAAAAACCCAAAAACTTGTTTTAGTTTATGGGCACTTAGGAAAACATTGTCTTAATATTAGATAAATGATTAAAAAATTTTTTTTTAAATTAAGGAATCTTTATGCAAATAGATAAAAATCAAGTTAATTTGAATATTTAAAATTAAACATGCACATCATTCTTGCATTTGTAATTTCTTACTCAAATCTTTTATGTCCTTTTCTAATGTGTGATACAATTTTAAAAGCAATTATAATTCTCTAAAACAATATTTCTCAGCTACTGCCATGAAAAGAAAGAATTTATGAAAAGTGATGCTTGTATTGAGTTTGAGGTGTTAGAGTAATGATTGAACAGGACTATTTGTTAATGCTATCTCAAATAAACACATGTCAAAATATGAGCACCTGTGAAACCTACGAAGATTAAATCAGAGATGAAATATGCAGGATCCTTCTAGCAGTCTGGAAGTGCTTCTGATGCATTTTTGTCTCCTAGACACTTTGTTTCCGTATACAGCAGCAACCAAACCCCAGAGAGAGTGGCATCCAGAAACCACTGGCCGTCAATGACTACAAGTAATCGCTAAGAATAAATTAAACTGAAATGCTAATTTCACATCTTATTCTGAAGTGTTTCACAAATGAATGCAACAGATTTGTACAGTTCCACTAATGCTTCCACTAATGCTTACTATACTCAAATTCCAAATAAATTCCTAGAGGACAGAGAAGATACCTCTCCCCTGTCTCTCTATTACCCCCAGTTTGACATAATCTTTTTCCAGTCTCGGTGGGAGGAGCCTGTGTGGGTGGGAGGGCATTTGTCCTTCCTTGATGTTTCTCCAGAATACTTTGTTTACTCCTGAGTTTCCTAAATTCCTCTAAGCCTGAAGTTCTCGACCACAACACTGTTGATCTTTGGGGCTGGATATTTTGTTGTGAAGGGAATTTTCTCTGCACTGTAGGATGTCTGGCAATATCCCTGGCCTCTACCCACTAGATGCCAACAGCACCCCCCCTTTTCAGTTATGGCACCCAATACCTGCCCTTAGTTCACCCACTTCTACTCCAGTTGAAAAACCACTGTCCTAAGGGCTTAGGCTTTGGGGATGCCAGAGCCTGAGGGAACTCTGTCCTGTTGCATCAGTCCTCTGAGGAAATAAGTATAGGACTAACCAGCTCTATCAAACAGGGGAAGCAAAAGGGACCACGTACAAATAAGAGAGAACTGCAAATTAATACTTCTAATATTTTATCGTGCTGCTTGTTTCATATTTCTATCTAGATTGACTTCATATAAAAATCACCAAAACTGGACCATTTTGACCCAAAAAATGCCAATTATTTCACGTAGGAAAAACTGATATCCTATAAGAGCACACAGTTATGGACAAGTGTCTATTCTGCCTTCTTCATAAGTTAGCCCTGGGTGCTAAATACAGGGGGGAAAAACATAAGAGAGGGAAGGGGTAAGAGGCACACAACCACCCACTGGGTACCCCGTTCACTACCAGGAAGAGAGAGGGCTCACTAGAAGCCCAAACCTTACCTGTACGCAATTTACTTATGCAGCAAATCCTCACATGTACCCCCACAACTCTAAAATAAAACAAAATTAAAAATAAATTTAACTATATATATATGAGATCATCATGCAAAGTAGAGTCCACCAAGATGATGTTACAAACATGAAATAGACTTTAAAATCTAGCTAAATGCAACAAGTGCATATTTGGAAAGGTCAATATACCTCTCCTTATTTTTTTTAAAGCTGGGCCCTGTATGATTAGTGAGGGCAGCAGGTATATTGGTAGGGATAGAAGGTAGAAACTTATGGCTGCGTCCTGACATAATCTTGGAGTAGGTGGATGGCAAGGCTGCAGAGAAGTCTTTTTTAGTTGTGCTTGTACTTACCAGACTCAAACTCTGGACGATGCCAAGTTGTGCCATTGTGATCTCTGTAAGGTAGTCTTTGGTCCTCTGCCTCAGCCTAGTGCCTGCAACACGCCATCCTGGCTTTGTGGACTGGCCAGCTCCCACAAACTCTACTAGGGAAGCAGAGCACCAGGGCACTTTCTCAAAGACCTATCACTTCTCTTCAGTCTTGCCACCTACTGACTCCAAGAATAAGCCCAGGAAGCAGTATATGAGATTTAGTTTCAGAGGCCAGTGAGGGCTAGAATTGAACCACTTACCACATCGTGTCCCTGTCCCCATGCTGAAATCAGTGGGAGGAAAGGGTGCTTGAAAAAACGCCATCTTTTGAGGACCATTTATCTAATTTGTATAAAGTCCTAGTGATATCCCTCCTCCTATCCATGTTAAGTCTCCAAAGACCCAGTAACATATGGACAGGCTTAGAAAAAAGAGGATGAAGAAACCTCAGATAAATTGTGTATCCACCAGAAGACTGGGTGCACAAAATAGAAATTGAATTGAGCTGTAGAAAAATAAAGGCATTGTATTTAAATTATGGTTTTGTAGCCTACAATTTCTGTTCACTACAAATATAAGAATCAAAAAGGATCTTTAAATGACTTTAGTCCTCTTGTTTATACACAAGGAAACTGGAAATTGGGCGATAAAAATGGACTTCCCCAAGGTAGCAGATGGGCTGGGTATGTTGACTCAGGCCAAAGCCTTGTCCTCTGACCTAGTATTCTTAAGATCTTAGTTTCAAATCCTAGCATGTAAAAATGCTATTGCAATTCTGGTCACTTCTGGTCTAATAATCTGATCACAATGAAAATATCCCAGAGAGGAGTTTAGCATGAAGGCATTATTATAGAACCCTTTAACTGAGTTCAGTTGAAAGAACATAACAAGTTACTCATGGAGAGGTTTCTGAATGAGGGGTGCTGCCTGGAGAAGAGAGCTTTGCCAAAGGAAGAATAAATGCGGCTCTGCTGAGAAGGATGGGACAAGAGTGCTCTGAAACAACCTGTTTCATTCACAGGAGCAGCAGCAAACCCTCAACTCCTCCAGAGCTGAGATCATGTTACCTGGATAACCAAGTTACTCTCAGGACCTAGAAGTAACCTAAGAATGGTAAAAAGGTGGGAACATCTTCCTGACAAGATCTGAATAACTAAAGAGACATATCGTATGCCTAGAAAAAATAAAATCTTTCCAGTTGTATAGACTTGATATAATTACAATCAAAATCCCATTAGGATTTTTTTCATGAAAGTTTATAAAATTATTCTAGAATTCATGTGGAAGGTTCCACAAGGGAGATTCACCAAGAACATTCTGAAAAAATAAATAGTGTGGGAGTCTTGCCCTAAAAACTGTAAAACATATTTTGAAGATACAATGAAAGCACTACTTACTGGAGTGAAAACTGACAAAAATCACTGAAAAAAAAATTGCTAGCCCTAAACAAGCTATATTAACACAAAAACATATTCACACACATATGTATGTACATACTGTAAGAAGCTCTTTTAACCAACTTTGCACAATTTAACATTCTTTGTTCCCTCTGTGAAGCAAAATGACCAATGCCTAGAACCTAGAACGCTCGGGGATTAAACTAAATAACAGTGTGTGTGTATATATAAATTATTTGCCTCTCAAGTCAGTGATATCTTAATATAATATGCTTATGTAGTTGATTTTTTGAATTATAATTACTTTATTTCATTATTATATAGAACAAATGAAACACAGTCATTACAAAGGAGACTCTAGTAAACTAAAAACTATGTTGAATACTATAGAAAGACTAGACAAAACCAAGCCACTGAAATTAAATACATTTATATATATATGTGTGTGTGTATATATACAAGAATTCAAGGACTCTGATCTTGGTTTGCTTTTGTAAATTCTCTCTCCACGTTAAAGTAACGAAAATCAAAAGATATAAATGATGCAATATGGATGTAGCTTACATCAGAAAGGCGATTGAGAATTTCAACCAATGACATATACTCAAAAAGGGGCTTAGAACTACATGAAAATATTGACAAAGAAATGCCATTTATATAGAAAAATATTCAAGAAGAGAAAAGAACCTTTTCTTATCATGCTTTAAAAATCAACTTTCAGTTTTCCTGATTTACCAATTGACTTGTGGTATCAATAGAATTAGATAAGAGTGTTTCTATCTCAAACACACACATATTTATTATACAAGAAATAAACATCACAAAAAATGAGGAAAGGATAAATTATTCACTAAATTGTTGAGGAGAATATAACCATTTTTTAAAAATCAAGTAAAATCTCATTTTAGATGTTACTCAATTTCCAAACTCAATTCCAAATCAATTTAATAAAATAAATATAAAATTTAAATTATAAAAATGAATATTGTACTTAGTTGATAAAAGAGTATTAAAATGGGAAGACTTTCATTATATAAAACAACAGGATAAGAAAATTATTAGAGTTTCAAATATCTGGCCAGGCACGGTGCTCACACCTATTATCCCAGCACATTGGGAGGCTGAGGTGAGAGGATCACCTGAGCCCACGGGTTCAAGACCAACTTGGGCAACTTGGTAAGATCTCATCTCTACAATAAATCAAAAAATTAGCCAGGCATGATGGCGCATGCCTGTAGCTCCAGCTACTTGGAAGGCTGAGGCAGAAGGATCATTTCAGCCCAGCAGGTCGAGGCTGAGGTGGCCCTGAGTGTGCCATTGCACTCCAGCCTGGGTGACAGAGTGAGACTCCAACTCAAAAAAAAAAGAAAAAAGAAAAAAAAAGAATTTCAAATATCTGAACAAGATTTGATAAAATGAAAAATTTTAACAAATGGACAAAAGGGAAATGTCTTTAATATTAATTAGCTCTTACAGGTAATAATGTAACTATTGACTTTTCAATATAAAAATAAATGATGGACATAAAAAATTTAAATAAGAAGAGAAATGAAAGACCAACAAATCTATAGAAAAATATTCAGTCAATTATAATTTTATATATTCAAAAAAATGATAATATTTTTGCCTATTAAATTGAGAAGGAAGCAAAATAATAAATGCTATCAAGGGTGTAGTAAGATAGCTATTCTCATAGCCAGTTAATGGGAGTAAACTGGTTAATTGGTCAGCAAATTAATGTATTAATATTTATCAAGAACTTTCAAAAATTTGATTCAGCAATTCTACATCAAAAATTATCTCAAGAAAATTGTCAAGTATATGAATAATTTGTTTATGAATATGAGATTGCATAATATTTATGAAAGAAAAAATTATAAGTAGTGTAAATGTATAATGAAAAAGGAATAATCTATCTAATCCATCATTAAATAGATTGATCAATCCTTAACTCAAGTTTGTGTGATATATTATGCAGCCATTAAAAAAGTCATATTTGTAAAGCCCAGATACTCTCTATTTAAGTTATTTTTTATGAACACAAAATATGTAGACAATACGATCTCAATTACACTATAAAAATGTGTGTATATTGTGATAGTGCGTGTATATAGAAAAACAACTAGAAGGAAATATACCAAAATAATAGTAATCATTATTAGAGAAGAGTTACTAAGGATATTTTTCCTTTTTGATTGTTCTTTTGCTTTTTTAAAAAAACTTTATTACTTTAAAAGCATGGCTTCTAATGTTAAAAAAAGTGCAATTAATATAGTAAATACTTATTTTATTAAGTAAAAATGCATTTATGAAAAGAGCATAATCATGAAAATAGCTATGAGAGACTTTGAGAGATCATCAAATTTAACACTGCTAACGGATGTGGTTTTGTGTAGTAATAATAATAATAACATCCTTGAGTTCTTATTATGTGTAGTTCACTTTGCTCATTTTACTGTGGAGGTGGGCACATGAGGTTCACTCATTTTTATATATAAAGACGCTAAGTGAGTAGCCTACAAATGTGGTCAGTTCTTAAGTGGCAGGACCAGGCCATGCCCAGAGCCCATTCGCTTCAGGACTGCAATGTTTTTCCACTGCTCCTCCAAGTATCATAGCAAAGGCACTGGACTGAGAACCAGAATACTCTTCCAGCTCAGCTCCAGAATGAGCTCATTAGTGACTTCATACAAGTTATTCAGCCCTAATGCCAGACCTAGATCAAATGTCTGTTCCAATCTGTCCTCTACAATTAGGACATCAACAGCCAGAGTGCTTACCGACATTTCCCAAGATCATGATGTGGGAAGAAGAAGGAAGGGAACCAATCTTAGATGTCTCATACTTGCTGTCAGTTGTCTAACCCTTCTTCGATTATCTTCTGTCCTCTTTCCTACAACCGAATTGCCTTTCTTGTACGGCTCTTGAGTCTAAGAACAGGCCCATCCTTTTTCTATATAATCAAATTTCCTCTGAGACCAAATTTTCCACACATTATTTATGGTGAAGGCTCACTCAGCAAAGACTCCAGTTTGTCATCCTCACAGTGTGGATGTCCCTGTGTTATTTTCATATCTGTCTTCCCTGCAGCAACTTCTGCACCACTAGTGTGTCTCCCTGATGCACAGAAGAGCCATGTTTGAAAATACAATGAAGTCTCAAATCATGAGTCTCTGACAAGAAAAACAAATAGAGCTCAGCGTTTTCTCAACCTTTTCTCATTGTGTATGTGTAGAAGGGGGATAAGGTGGTAAATGAAAGGATTTATTGTAATATGTTTTATATTTGCCTGAGGATTAACCAGTACTGAAGATATTTTATCTCCCTGTTAAAAAGTCAGATATTTCAACTGATTACACCTACCAAGGTTTCCTACATTGCTATTTTGCTGAAGTACTTCCGGTTTGGGAGAGCAGGATATGTATTAAGCTCCTGGTGCTGCAAGATGAATAGGTTCATGGGTCTAGTGGTCTGGCCATGTAATAAATCTGTTAGAAGTGTATGTAGGGGGTCATATCCTTCCCTTTGGGGTGTATAACATAACATTAATGTGCTATGGTAGTTGTTAGCAGAAGTATGGTGAAGGAGCTGGAAAAAAGTGATTTATACCTTATTGCCAAGCAGCTAATAATTACAGGGTTGAATGGGAGAGACAGTAGTAAAATTAGAGTGAATATAAGATAAATGTGAGGGACAACATATATATTCATGAAATATGGGAACCGTGGGATGCTGAATCTGACCTAGGGCATCCATTAATAAAGGAGACAATTGGTGATGATCGTGTGGGCAATCAGAATTTCCTAAACAACGCATTGACTTAAGGGAAAACATCAAGAGGGCATTAAAAAAATCCTAATGAATGTGCATGCATCTGTTTTCCTTACTATCCAACAAGCTTTGCTTTAAATGGCAGTAGGAGGGTCCGCCAGTGGGGAAGGATTGAAGGCTAATTGTTATTCTTCTGCAGCTTGACTGATAATGATGGGGCTGCCTTAAACAGAGAGGCCGATTGCTGTGGGCCCTGTTATTCACTGCATGTAAAATCAGCAGGAATTGTAGACTAGTTACACAGATAGTCCCCAACTTAGGTTAGTGCAACCTAAATGTTTCAGCTTTACAATGGTGTGAAAATGATACAAATTCTGTAGAAATAGTGCCTCAAGAATCCATATGACCATTCTGTTTTTCATTTTCAGTACAGTATTCAGTAAATTACATGAGCTATTTAACACTTTATTATAAAATAGGCTTTGTATTAGATGATTTTGCCTAACTGTAGGCTAATATAAGTGTTCTGAGCGTGTTTACGGTAGGCTAGGCTAAGCCATGATGCTTGGTAGATTAGGTGTATTCAATGCATTTTCAACTTAGGGTAGGTTTATCAGGATGCAGCCCCATTGGAAGTCAAGGAACATAAGTTTCAGGTTTCAGTTTTTCTTATGTGAAAGGGTAATAGAACCCCATTAAACCCATTCCCTTACACACACACATGCACACGCGCGCGCGCGCGCACACACACACACACACACACACACACACACACACACACATATTTCTTCTTCTTGTTCTTCTCGAATGTCTGCTTTAAACCATTTTCTCCTTTTGTTTTCCTTTCACATTGACACCATAGGTAGAGATTGGATGTCAAAGATGGAAGACACTATTTTGGAAAATCTAACTTCAATGGTTTACATGCACAGCGCTCCGGATCGGGTCCAGTAGTTCATGAGGTTACACTATTTTCAAAATAACAGCAAAGTGTTACTTGTAGAATCAGTAAGGGGAAAGACTGTTGGCACCTTAGCATGAATTAAGTAGTAACACTAGACTGTACCTATAGCCATTCTACTTTTCATCACCATACATAATGCTAAGTGTCCTTGATGCAGCAATAAAAATTATTACATTTTAACATTTGAATACATTTTATATCCTATATAATGAAATAGGAAGTATGCATAAAGTCCTTTGCTGAATATTCAAAGACAGTGCTTGTCACAAGGAAAGGGCGGTGACTGGATATCTAGCTGAAACAACTATTTTTTTCTCAGGGAACACAATTTTTAATAGAAAGAACACCTGGAAAAAAAAACACATTGATTGCTCATACTTGAATATGTGGCAAACATGTTCTTGAAAATGAACCTGTCACCAAAGAAAACAACTGAGTATTTTTAATGATAAAATTTGAGCTTTCACACAGAAATTAGAATTTTGGAAAATGTGTCTGCTACAATGAGCTAGATGGCTTTCCCATACTCGAAGAGCCTCTAGATAAGATTTGGCAACTATATTAACAAATATGATTTTTTTATACTGTTCCATGAAATGTGTCAACATTAACTTAGTGAACCAATATTTTGCAGATGGCCCATGCATGACATCACAAAATCACAAAAGCTTAACAATTCATTTAGGGTATAAATTAGATCAGTGGATTTAATCTACTGGAAAATAAAATTTTACTAATATGATTTCAGATATCACCTCGGTTGCAGATTCTGTGATTAATTTTTAAGAAAATACCACTTACCAAGTTTTGGTGTAACATCAAGAAGAATATCCACAATGATCTGAAAAGCCTATTTAAAAACTCTTCTCTTTGCCAACTACATATCTATGGCTGGGTTTTCTTCACATACTTCAACTAAAACAACATATCACAACAGATTACATGCCAAAGCAGATATGAGATTCCAACTGCTTTCTATTAAGAGGCTTGCAAAAATGTAAAACAATGCCACTCTTCACACTATCCCCTTTGATTCATTAAAGTTATTTTTTCATAAAAATATGTTTTGCTAGCATGTAATGAGGTTCTTGTTACAATATTAGCCAAACAGGTAAATAAATATTTTTAGATATCCCAATTTTAATTTCTAATTTGGAACATATTGATAAGTACTGCCCATATAAACAAAAATTCTTTGGAGTCCTCAATAATTTTTAAAAGTGTAAAGGAGTCCTGAAACCAACATTTTGAGAGCCATCGGATTGGATGAATAAAAAGCAAAAATTAAAACCTGATTGGCTATTAATTTTACTTCAGACACTACCTGAATAAAATGGTTAGATGAACCTAATTTTCAATTTTAAACATTTTAATAAATAATAAATGTTCGTTGAACACTTATTTTGTGCTAGCTCTTAGCTAACAAGTTTATTTATACTGCCAATGTGTGATCCTCACAATATAGCTGATAATGTGCTATTCTATACCCATTTCACAGACAATGAGACTGTGGCTCAAGGAGTATAGATAATTGAGCAAGCTCACAGCTGGCACCTGGAACAACCAGATGTGAAAGCAGCAGGCCTACCTGACACGAGGACTCTGTCCTCAACCTGGAGGTCACACAGACACAGCTTCCTGATGACTGAAACATACTGATGCTTTGTGCTAAGAGCTCACTATGCTTTATTTCATTTGATCCTAATTTTAAAGAGTGAGCCAATTATTTTGCATCACCTTTTATAGTTCAGAAAACTAAAGTTGTGAGAGGTCAAATGACTTAGCCATGAATATCACAGCTATAATGAGCATAATAATGACTTGGAGTTTTTTGTTTGTGCCTCTTATACAGAGATCCAAGTTCATCTTACTACTCAGTTTGTGTGTGGTACACCAATTATTAATTTAGCAAGATCCTCTTGAGTTTTGTTTTGTTTTTTTAAGTGGAGTCTCACTCCGTTGTCCAGGCTGGAGTGCAGTAGCACACTCACGGCCAACCCAGCCTCGACCTGCTGTGCTTAAGCGATCCTTCTGCCTCAGCTTTCCAAGTAGTGTGCGCTACCATGCCTGGATAATTTTTTTGATTTATTGTAGAGACGAAGTCTTGCCAAGTTGTCTGGGCTGATCTTGAGCCCGTGGACTCAGGCAATCCAAAATGCCTCTGCCTTCCAAAATGCTGGGATTACAGACTGAGCCACCGAGCTGCCCCTCTTGAGTTTTAATTCATTTTTTACTCTGCATTCCCCCTCCACACTGCCATTAATCTCCCCTATAAAGCTATTGTTCTGATGTGCTTCACATAACTCCTTGTATATATACATTTTCTTGAAAAATGGTTTTATAACTTATGCTTTAAATTCGCCTAAATGCTATTACATCACAGAGGTAATTATGTTTTTAAACCACACGCTGTTTTCATGATATATATACAAGCCTATAACTAGTTTATTGCTCCTGATAGCTCCATAGTCTCCCATCATAGGGATCAACTATTCTTTACCAGATTTGTCTATATTTCTCCAAATCACTACTACCTCCAGGAAGCAATAAACAAGACCAAACATAACCTCTTATGGACCAAAGTTTTTTAAAGGTCTGATCTTAGGAGAGGATTTCTGAATAGTTAATATATAGCATTATCATTTGTCTTAAATATTGCTAGAGAATTTTCCAGAACGGCTATAAAATATGGGTTTCTCAAGACACTTGACATTGTACAACTTTCTAATTTTTTAATGATGAGTGTAAATTTTTCATCTAATTCTTCTTTTAATTTGCATTTTACTAATCACTACAGAGATTGGGCATATCTTCATCCATGTACTAGCCATTTGGATTTCTTCTTTGCATTGCCTATGTTTAAATTGTATCCATTTCTTTATGGAGTTTTCTTATTTGTTGTTGTTGACTTTTACTTTTATATCACAATATTAATCTTTTATTTGTATCAAACATCTAGTTCGTTACCTACCTTTGTCTAAAACTCCTTCCTTGAATAATAAACTTTTAAAAATTATTTTGTTTTGAGATGGTAGGGTGGTTCTTGCTATGTTGTCCAGGTTACACTCAGACTTATGGTTCATGTGATCTTCTTGCCTCCACCTGATGCAGCTGAGACTAGCGACACATGCCACTGTGCCTGGCTAAGAATATTCTTTAGTTAAATGTAGAGAAATTCATCAATTTTTCCCTTTTATGGTTCATGATTTTTTTGAACCTGGGTTACAAATTTTTATCCAATAGTCATGAAGATATTATTCTGAATTTTCTTTACAATAATAAATTTTATATTTTGCCCTTTACATTTAGTCTTCAATTCATCTAGATTTCACTTTTATATATAACATTTTATTTTTCTCCACATAGTGAGTCAAATTTTCTGAGTTTCTACTAAGCAAACAATTTTTTATTCACCAAGTTGTGGCATCACTTTTATACCTGTCCCATACATACCACGGTTTCTATTCTATTGCATATGTTCTGTTTATTCTTGTGCCAATAGTACATTGTTTTTTAAATAATTTTAATTTTGAAGTATTTCTACCCTTCTCCAAACCTTAGGGCTTTTTTTTCTTACTTTTTCTTTCTAAGTTTCGGTTAACGTAACTGGCACATTTATTTTTCCATATCCACTTTGATAGCACTTTTCTGGCCAGGCTCGGTGGCTCGGCCTGTAATCCCAGCACTTTAGGAGGCCAAGGTGAGTAGGTTACCTGAGCTTGTGGGTTCGAGACTCACCCAGGCAACTTGGCGAGACCTTGTCTCTACAATAAATCAAAAATTAGCCAGGCGTGGTAGCACGCGCCTGTAGTTCTGGCTACTTGGAAGGCTGAGGCGGAAAGATTGTTGGAGCCCAGCAGGTCAAGGCTGCAGTGGCTGGGAGCATGCCACTGCACTCCAGTCTGGGTGACAGAGTGAGACTCCAACTCAAAAAAAAAATCACTTTTTGAGTTTCTTAGAAAATGCTTCTTAAATTTGCCAAAAATTTCATCGACTGTACAGATTAATTTGGGAAGAATTGATACAAAAACAATGTTGTCTCATCCATGAACATGGTCTGCACTCTATTTATTCAGTTCTTCTTTGGGACTTTTAAATAGTGCTTTAATTTTTTTCTCTCTTTTTACAAATTTCTGTGTTTTTTAAATAGGTTAATCCCTATATATTTTATAGTTCCTGTTGTTTTTGTGAAGCAGGTCTTATTTTCTATTAAATATTTTACTCAAGTATTATTAGGGTAAAAAGGTACTATTGATTTCTATAAGTTGATCTTGTTTGGCAACTTGATTTCTTAATAATATTCAATAAATTTGCTAATTCTACTGGAGTTTCTACATAGATGATTATATTATCTGCAAATAAGATACTCTTTTGCTTCTCAACCCGAAACCTCTTACTTTATCCCCATATCTTATCATTTTATCCAGGAACTTCAAAGTCCCTGGTAAGAACAGTGGTGAGAGCAGTCATCATTGTCTTATTCCCTAGCTAAGAAGAACGTATATAATATTAATTAATTAAAATGGATGTTTATTATAGTTTTTTAAGTAAATGATTAAATCAAGTTAGGAAAATGCCCTTTAGTCCTTTTCAAAAAACTTTATCCTAAATAGGCACTGAATTTTAACAATTTTTAAAATAATGATTGAGATAAATAATGAGACTTTTTTTCTTTTTTTTTTTTTTTGCCTTGACCCATTTTTCTACCTTGGAGATGAATTAAATTGACAGATTTTAAATTAAACTATCTTCAAGTTATTAGAATAAACACTTCTCCTTTTTTAAATTAATAAACTTTATTTTTTAGAGCAGTTTCAGTTTCATAGCAAAATTGAGCAGAAAGTACAGAGTTTCCATATGCTCCCTGTTCCCACACATACACAACCTCCCCCACTGTCAACGTCCCACACACAGTGTTGCATTTGTTACAATCGATGAACCTACATTGACACATCATTATCTCCCACTGTCCATAATTTACATCAGGGTTCACTCTTGGTGTTGCACATTCTATGGGCTGAGACAAATGTATAATGACATGTATCCACCATTGTAATGTCATACAGAATAGTTTCACTGTGGGTGTGTAGTTCAAGTGGGCACCTACAGAATTACCTCCTAGGCCATACTCTCCCCATTTCTTTTATCCCTAAACAACTTCCCTTGATATTTGGCTGAGAAAGCTGGACCTTTCTGCGGTATAAGCACCCACCCCAGAGCCGAAGGAGGGCAAGACTGACCCTACTATTCTCTGCTTTCCCAGTCGCCAAAGCTGCTGTTTGCACCCATCAGAGGTAGAATCCCACTAATTTTCCTCCCCTCAGGTATTTGTTCCACTTTTACTACTGCCTGCTGTTTCTTTTCCTTTCCATATTTATCTCTCCATGAATTTTTTACAATTTTAAAGATCTGAGAGCAATCAACTCCTGTCCTGTTTTTGTTTCATCTCCAGAGTTGGTTTTGGCATCAAGAGGCAACATCTTATATTAGCTCTCTTCTGTCAGCCAAAATAGAGATTTAAACCTTAGTTTGCTTGACTCCAAAACCCATGCTGTATGATGCAATAAATAGAGAGCTGAGGGCATTAGAACAACTAGAATTCCAGATGCTATCTTGAATTAAGAAGCAAATAAGCAGTTGACTCTCCTAGAGAAATTCAAGGGCACTTTTTTTCTTCTCTCTGACCCAGATGTAGTAAAACTTCATTGCAGAGAATTCCAAAAACAACTTATTGTAAATTGTAGATAACCACTATTTAACATATGATATATTTTCTTCCAGTTAATTTGTATAAGTTTTTCAAGGCATGAGGAAAAGCAATTTACATTTCTCCTCTAAAAACAAATTAAAAAACAGTATATAGAAAGTAGAAAAATCCTAGGACAGTTCAAAAGGAATCTAACTTCACCTCAAATACAGAGCCATATCCCACTGAGCTCTTGGCAAGAATAACAACCAGCTCCTCAGAAAAGTCCCATCTCATGCCAGTGATGGAACAAGTCATTCAAGATTCATGAACTATGTCAGTTCAAAATAAATTTAAGAGAACCCAGAAAGTTTGACTACTGTTAGAAGAACCTCTCTTGGCCAGGCATGGTGACTCAGGCCTATAATCCCAGCAAATTGGGAGGCTGAGGTGAGAGGATTGCCTGAGTCCACAGGTTTGAGGCCAGCCTGGGCAACTTGGTGAGACCTCATCTCTACAATAAATCAAAAAATTAGTTGGTCATGGTGGCGTGCACCTGTATCTCCAGCTACTTGGAAGCTGAGGTGGAAGGATCACCTAAGCCCAACAGGTCGAGGCTGCAGTGGCCCTGAGCGTGCTACTGTACTCCAGTCTGGGCAACAGAGTAAGACTCCAACTCAAAAATAAAAATAAAATAAAATAAAAAAGAAAGAGGAACCTCTGTTTTGTTTCAGAGTTCTTGAACTGTAGTGATTTCATATCCATAGTCTATCGCTTTGGCTTTTGGAGGTTCTATCTTCCATTGAGACCAAATTTCTTAATACAATTGCATCTTTCAATATTATACTTGATTGTTTAATGTATAAACTATCCTGTAAGGAAAAAAAAAAAAAAACTTGACATTGGCTTGAGGGTCTTTTTTTTTTTTTTTAAGTTTCAGGGAAAAAAAACCTGATTAAATATTTAATTAAAATGCAGAAGCAGTCACTATTGCTTGCTGACCGTGACATATGGAAGTCACGAATTTAAGAAAAACTTGAAGAAAAACTCAGGACTTTATCGTGTGCTAAAAGTTCCTCTTACAACCTGAGGCTGCTGAGCATCTTCGGAAAGTTGAATACAGATTATCGTACATTGTGCATACGTTTATGCGTTTTAAAGTCATGGGTCCCCACCTAATCTCCACTGTGGCGATGATATAACATAAGCGCAAAATGAGGGAGAGGCATGCAAGAAATAAGACCTGTTAATCAATGATTCTGATTTAAGTTGACCTGTGTATTTTGGCAGCTAAAATGACATGTAATAAAGTGACTTGACTGATGTAAACTTTAATAAGTTTTAGTCTCATTTTTCCATGGGAAAATGAGTTTCTAGGGAGCCCAAGGCAGTGGAAACCAACCCTCACTCCTTTCTCCACAGGCTTCAACTAATGGACTTATGTTTGATGAATGAATCTCCCCGAGTACCTCCCAGGTTTTTTCTTTTCCTTTTTTAATACAACAGCTTTATTGAGATATAAGTCACATCTCATACAATTCACCCACTCAAGATGTACATTTCTTTTTTTGTTTTATTTGGTTTTTTAAATTTTTAATTAAAGTTGTGGGGTACAATTCAGGGTTGGGTACACAAATGTTCATTATGCAGACACCCTTGTTGATGAGGTGTGCTCCCACCCAAGATGTACATTTCGATGGTGTTTAGTATATTCAAAGAGCTGTATAAACCATCACTACAGTCAATTCTGGAATATTCTCATCACTTCAAAAGGAAATTCTTTATTTATTAGTAATCACACCCCATTTTCTTCCTAGCTTCTCTCAATCCCAGGCAACAGCTACTTTAATTTCCATCTTTATTTTCCTATCTAGACAATTAATACAAAAGATAGCCTTTTGTGTCTATCTTCCTTCACTTAGCATAGTGTTTTCATGATTCATCCACGCTGTAGCATGCGCTAATACTTCATCTCTTTTTATTGTTGAATAATATTTCATTACATGGAAATATCATATTTTACTTATCCATTCATCAGTTGTTTCCACTTTTCAGCTTTATAAATAATGCTACTATTGAACATTTGGGTACAAGCTATTGTGTGGATGTACACTTTCATTTCTCTTGGGTATGTATCTAGGAGTGGAACCACTAGGTCAATAGTAACTCTAAGTTTAAACTGCTAGGGAACTGTCAGAATTAGCTGGGCATAGTAGTGCATGCCTGCAGTCATACCTACTCTGGAAGCTGAGGTGGGAGGATCCCTTGAGCCCAGGAGTTTCAGGCTGAAGTGAATCATGCTCATGCTCCCCAGCTTGTGCTACAGAGCTAGACCCTATCTCTATTTTTAAAAGAAGTAATGGTCGGAGCTCCTGTTTGTTGATCTGGTTAAATCTTCATCCTTCAAAAGATACATCAGAAACATCTTTGCTCTCCATCTTCTTTAGTTCCCCTATTCTGTCCTTTCATAGCACACAGTACTTCTAGCAATTGTTAAATTTGTGATTCCATAGTTACTTGGATGTGGACTCCATGAGGCAGGAACAATATCTGTGTAGTTTGCCACTGGGTCCCAGTTGTAACACCAGGTCTAAAGCCCAGTAGGTACTCAGTAAACACCTACTGAACGAATGAAATGAGTCACTGTTTTCTCTGAACCTAAAAAGCAGGTCAACTAAGACATTTTATATATTAATCACACATCTGAATTTATTTTTAGCTTGTAATAGTCTAATAATACATTTTCTCATGAAACTGCCTCAATAATTTGGGACACATTACCCAGAAATCACCAAATATGTTGGCATAAAAAATCAGGATGCATGTCACGGAACTTAGGAATCTGACTCACAGCAGATGAAAGACTCAGGCTCAGTTTATACCTGCAACCACACCCATTGACCTTATCACCCTTTGTGTCTACTTCTAGGATGCAAGAGAATATGAACTATCCCACGTGGTCAACCAAGAAAGCTAGAGTGGTAAACCACGAAAGCTAGACACTATTGCCTTCCACGTTGCAGTTGTACATGGTAGATACTTGCTCAATATTGTTTGGCCTAAATAGAATTTATACATGTAATTAGTTCTCTTATTTCAAAAATTGGAGTTCATTTGCTGTGGTTTGTATGGATTTGTACAATATTTCTGGAAGGCAATTTGACTAAAGATTGCATATCTCTTGATTGACAAATCTACTTCTAGGACTTGATTTTGGGGAGATAAAGCAAAAAATGTATGGGTATAAAATTTTAATTTAAAAAAATCACATTATATTTTACTAAGAAAACTGCAGCCACAACATTCTTTTGTTAAGATGACTTTAGGAATTGCATGGTTTTATTAGCAAAATAAATCATGTGAAAAATAAGCATGAATTTTGAACTGTAAGTGTATGTTGTTATATAAACAGAGATTTGGTTCTTAAAGCAGTTCTCCTTCCTGATGATATCAGCAAGATTTTTGGAAATTTCTGGAGATGCTTCCCTGGCTGCTTAGGAAATTCATCTTTCATTCTGTTGTTTTGCTTCTTGATGGAAAAAAATGTGTTATTTCTGAATATTGAAACATAAGAATCGAGACAAGCGTTACTATAGGAGCAGAACAAGGAACTCATGTACTTTGATGATTTTTAAGTCTCTGAATCTTAAGGGTAAAAAATCTGAATATGTTTGATTAAGTGCTCAGCAGAGATTTTTTTTGGCTGAATTTATAACTGTGAGTTATGACCATGGAATAGGAATCAAAGACTTCATTATGCTTCCAGTTACCCTACTACCTTAACTTTGCCCTCAAGAGAGGTATAGTGTAAGGGTGTGACTGATATGGCTTGTAAGGGACTCATGGCCATCTCTGACTCTCCGACTTTCAGGCCCATGATCAGTTTGTAGGAAGCAGAGGGAACATGTGCCATCAAATTCCTAATCTTGAAAGCAGAAAATGTGTTTGAAATGAAGCAATGTGTCTTAAGATTGTATAAATGAATAGGAAAAAAAAGAAAAGAAAATTTGCACAATTAGGACCAGTCCGAGCTCTCAGATATACAGTACTTGGGTTCCATGGCCATCCAAGTGCCTCCAAAGTAGATTTGATTGGAAAATGGAAGCATACGCTTCTACAATAGCAAATAACATGGGGACTCACTGATTTGAGATTAAGTTGCCATTTAAGTGGGCCCTTTACCCCTAAGCTATCAGAACAGTGCAGCCAACAAATTTGTCTGTGAGGGGGAAGCAGAGGAAATGTATTGGGTCATTTGAAATAAAATCCCTTGCAGCTGACCCATGAGAGGTGCTGATGGCTTCCAGATGGAGTTTTGTCCAGTTCCCATTGGCCAGATGTCTGGGCCTGTCCAGCAGAATTGTTTTGTATGTAGAGAGGGGAACCATGGAAATAGCATCAGGATTGACCAAGGACTTACCCCTGAAATAAGAAAATTCCAGTCAGAGGTGTGGTCTATAGTTTGAAGCTTATTCAGTGCACTGACTGACTTTAAACTCCAGCTCCTTTCCATCAGAGCTCTCTGCCTTTGGGGAAATCATCTAAACTCTCTGGGAATTAGTTACCTCATCTGTAAGATGGGGATAATCAGAACACAGCCTCACTGAATTGTTGTGAAGAATACAAGAGTGACCCATGTAGCATTCTGACTCAGTAGTCCTTAATCAATGCTAGTAACTGATAATTACTAACATCATCATCATCACCTTTCTACAAACATCGATTTAGCAAGTTATATGCCTGGAACTTCATTGGGTGTTAGAAATGCAAAAATGGTTATACCATGATTATGGCATTTAGAAAGAAACTTCAGTCAATGACTGAAAACAGAGGAATAAACAATTAATTGCCCAAAGTGGATGAATGTTGACAGGGATATGTACATGGCGCTTTAGAAAAGGAGGAAGAAAGTGACAGTGACATTCCCATCATTGCTGCATACCAGGGACAGGCTTAACATTGCTATGCTAATCAATTTACAACAGCACTATGAGATAGCCACTATTTCTCTTACTTCACAGATGAGAAAACTGAGGCAAAAGTGGCTTGCCAAGTTCATGTAGCTACTAAATGGCAAAGTTTGCCTTGTCTTGCCTGTCTACTCAACCAGGCTTTCATCTCCTCAGCACCAAAAATGCCTAGATGAGAAGGAGGGGCAAAGAGGGGTCAGGAAATGGCTCACAAACGAGGGAAATTTTTATTCTAGATGAATGAATAAGAGTTCTCTAAATGGCTAAGGGCAGGAAAACATCAGGCAGTGGGAACAGTATGTTTAAAAGTATGAAATAATGGAATTTCATGATAGCCAGAGAACTATAGTTCTATTAGGTCCAGAAAACAGGCTTTGGGTATGCAGGTGAAGGTCTGTGAAGAACCAAGACAAATGAGTAAGGGGACTGGGAAAGTCAGTGGGGACTAGATCACAGAAGGACACTGTTGGTGATCAGAAATTGGTAATTTATTTGCTGTGGTGTGTGCCTTTCATCTAGTCCTCTTCTTCGGCCAGCATGAGCCATGGGCAGGCACTCAGTGAATCCCACTCCATAGCAGAATGGAGGGATGAGCTGGAGTTCATGGGAATTAGGCAAAGTTTGAAGACCCTTCCAATTGCCCAGAGAAAAAGAAAAGTGCTCCAGTCCATGGATTCAATTCAGTTCGCCTCTCCATGCAGTCAATTCCACAAATAGTTAGGAAGCATCTACTTTGTAGCATGCACAGTTATAAGTATCAAAGGTATATGTGCACGAACAGAACAGACACATTTCTGACTTTGTGGTGCTCACATCTTAATCAAGAAAGACAGAGACTAAATATCACAGTAATTCAATCCTGCAGGATGGTGGCAAGTGCCTCCGAAAAAATAAGGCAAAGTAAGGGGTACATAGGAATAGAGGGAGCAGTGGTCTCATTTTACATGGGGTGGTTGGGGAAACCTCACAAAAAATGGAGATACTGAAGGAAAAGATGAAGAATGTGAGGGAAAGAGCCAGATCTGGGAAAGGCAATTCCAGGCAAGACAACAACCTGTACAAGGCCTGGGGCAAGCTCACATCTGATGCCTTTGAGTACCAGAAAGGAACTGCTCATGTTTGGGACAGACCATATAAAGGGAAGTCCAGAGAGCTATGGGGTCAGAAAGGCGCCTGTGAATTAAAGGGAGAAGCCATTGGTAGCTTCTGAACAAATGAATGATGTGATTTGACTTAGGTTTGTAAAGGTCCCACTCTGTCCTTGGTAGTGAGAACAGACAAAAAAAAAAAAATTTAAACCAAGAGTTAGCTGGATGCCTCAAAGCTACCACTTGAAAGTCTAACCCAATGGCTATCAAACTTTGGACCATGATTCATGTGAAGAAACACATTCTATATGAAGACCAGAATATATGTGCACACATATATAACTAGTACAAAATGATATACTTACACCAGTTACTCATGCTACATGGGATATACTCTGATATTTTCTATCATAATTTATGTTATTCTATTTCACTTTTGAAATCTCTGATTGTCACTCAATAAATTGATTTTTTGAGTATGTCAGTTATAACCTGAAATTTAAAAACACTTGAGAAAGGATCTTTGGACATCATGTTGCATCTTTTATCCCAAGGTGGTCAGTAGACTTCTTGGTGCTGAATACCCAGGATAGGGCTGAGATCTGTTGATTTTAGCAACATTATTATTCAATAGCAATATTATTCAAATATAATTGAAATAATATTAAGTCCAATACATTCTTGTGGTAGACAACCGATGACAATATTTACCTTAGGTAATTCGTAGATATAGAGCCCCAAACTATGGATTAAGATAACATATTAGACAACCTAATGTCAAATATTAAATGAGAAGGAAATACAATACAGTAGTCGTGCACATTAGGAATCAAATGTGGAGAAACTGGGTTCGAAATTGAATTAAATAATGTGGTGGCATGTGCTTGTAGTCCCAGCTACTCGGGAGGCTGAGGTGGGAGGACTGCTTGAGTCAAGGAGCTCAAGACCTCCATCTCAAATTTGAAAAAAAAAAAAGAAAAAAGGAAAAGAAAATACATTTTAGCTTTTCCTACGACCGTGCTCAGCTAGGGTATATATTTATACCCAAGCAATTTACTGAATGCTGGGTTTTTTTTTTTTCTTTTTCTTTCATCACAGAAGGAAATTTTTCAATTACAGATTACATTTTTTCTGTAGCTGTAGAGCATGCCTATTAAACTGGACACTACACCCAGCCCCGGGCTACTGGAGACAACCAGGCTATAAGAAAAGGCACTGCTAGCGTGGCTGGACCTGTAATCAGTCACTTTGTAATTTATTCTCTGAGAACATTATTTATGTAAGGTTGAGTGACCCTTTTTCAGGCTTTTAACCACCCTTTGAACCCTTGCCCATGTATATTATCAACCTTCAGTTGATATGCTGAAATATTTGGATGCAGAGTTTATAGCAGGGACTAAAGCAGGGGGTGTCAAAACACGACAAGAAAGGCTTTTTCTTGTTTGATTTCTGGCAGGGATCAGAGTGAAAGTGATGGAAGGCTTGGGAAAAAGCCCAATCCTGTCAGTTATTCTAGCCAACTTGGCAGACTCCATAGGTTTAGAGAGTTCAGATGAGCTTTGTGTCCATAAACCTTTGAATACTTGTAGAGGAACTAATCTTACTGTCTGAAATTTTCTGAGGTTCAACACATCTAGTTGCTCTGGAGCCAAAATCCTAGCTACAACCATATCCTCCTCTTTTCCAAAAACAACAACAGAAAAAAAGCATCGAACTTTAATCATATGTGCCCAATCTAAACCTACAGAAATGGTTAAAAAAAAAAAAGTTGATAAAATATATGCTCATCTCACCTGGGTTGAGATTGTGATGATTTGTTCTGTTTTTTAGCATACACACCCCAAAACCATCTGGGGGGTCTCATTTGTCTGTTTTTGTGTTTTTACAGCTCTTGGAGCCATGCAAACTAAAAATTGCCTCTATACAACATAACCTTTTAAATGCAAAAATGTCTATTTTCCTCCTGGAAGATTTAGGCTGATCTTTTCATATTCTGTCCAAGAAGCAAATTTATTGATTGGTTTTTGTTTTATAAGTGGAGTGATGTGTATGAGAGAACTTATGATTTACATATACTCTAGAGCTACTTAGCAGCTAACATTTTCATGATTTTTAAATTGTAATTTGTTCTAGGTAAACCCACAGGGGGGAGGAAAAAACAAGCTGGAAAAATCACGCTATCTGGCAGCACATAATACTGAGTAAAGAAGGAAAGACTCTAAGAAGGAATATGAGCTTTTTACTCGAGTCATTGTTTTTCTGCTATTCAGATCTCAGATATTCATCCTAGGGCTTTGTAGAGGTCTGTGCAAGTCTCCACGTAGATCTAAATTATCTCCAATACACACATTTCCTTGAGAACATTCTTATTGAAACCACATTTCCAACCTTTAAGTCCCTGGTGTTACTGTGCCTATGATGCTGGCTCAAGACCAGGAATATGTCTCACATATTACTGCCACATTTCCTGAGTAAATTCAGGGTTCCAGTTGTAGGCTTAATTCTCTCTGAACTGTAGATACATTCAAGAAAGACTATGTCTTATAGTCAGAGAATAATAACCAGAGAATTCTGGCAGGCACACTTCCAGGAGGCTTGTTTTGTATGCCCAATGCTACCATAGAGTCCTCCGGGTGTGTATATCTTCCAGCGTGGTTGGCAGGGCAGTTGGCATTCATTCCATAACACATCCCAAATGTATAAGTAGGTCACCAGAAGTGGTCCTTCATGGATAAAAGCACAAAGTACTTAACAAGAGGAGAAAAGTGGCAAGGGTAGACACCTTACTGGGGTTTCTTCATCTCCTGTGTTCAGGGTTCCTAACTCAATGTATAACAATGATCTTCTCATTTTGAATATTGATAGTGGGAACACCCAACAAGAACACAAGGTGTTTCACACACCTAACAGAAATAAAACCAAATAAGAAATACACTCTAATACCGTATTTCTGCAAAACTAGTTTCTTACCACTGTATCATTGATTCAACAGTTAGAGGTCTCCAATACATTCCATTCAGTATTTGTGCTTGTTTTCTTTTGTTTCTGTTTTGCCTGAGATAGCCTTCTAATATGTTTATGGACTTATTTTCTCTTTTATTTCAAGACTGACCTGAAGTCATGACTGCACCTTTTTTTTTCAAGTGATGGAATCTCACTGTGTTGCCTAGGCTGGACTTGGACTCCTGGATTCAAGCAGTCCTCCCGCTTCAGCCTCTTGAATACCTGGCACTACAGGCACAAACCACCACACCCAGCTTGTTTGTGGATTCTGACAATACTCAGTTCTGTATCAACCAGAATGCACACATTTTTAATTTCAATTTGAAATGAAATTCACCATATGAAACAAAATTTCAAAAAAAGGTTTCCAAATCAGAATAACTCCTATAATTTTTAATAGATGTCATTGTACTTCACATGCAGATAATTATTAGAAAATATTTAAGTGCTTTGCTTTTCACCCCCAGGGTTCCAAAAGTCACACTTATAGAGCATCTGAATGTTCATACTATGGCCACTATACACACAAATGTAATAAATATTCTGCTTATAGAAGATTTTATTTTAAAATCTATATTTAACTTGATAAAGATAAACTCAAAACTTTCACTAGAAAACAAATGACAAACCCTCATTTATAATTCAGGGAATCTGAATTGTATTTCCTTTGGTCTTTGCTCTTAATGAACAAGGGAATCTACATGTCTACATTTTATTGTGGGGAGGGGTTAACGTGGACTGTTTTCAGACTAAAAAGCCTTCTGGACCCAAAGGAATTAAACGCTAATGGTGCCATTTCTGAAACTGGGGCAGGCAGTTGGGCGGAGATGCTGGCAGCCGGCACATCTGCCCACTGGAAAGGTCAGCCGTGTCTGTTCCCTGGCAGAGAGGACTGTGGCTTTTTTTTCTACCCCCATCCCCATTCCATGGAACCAAAGCCAGTTCCTAGGAGCATACCAGGCACTTAATGAACAACTTCATTATTCTTTCAGGAGGTCACTAGCCACAAATCTAAGAAGTTTGGAGAAGAATTTTTCTTGGATTTATTTTAGTGATTTTTTTTCTTTCAGACTTAAATATGAACAGACAAGATGGTCCCACACTCAACCAGAAGAATGCATGTCAAGCCACAGTGGAGCACCAGTGTTGTACATTCTTTCCTACTAGGGAACATGAGTTAAGAAGAGAGAGTCATACAGGCAAAGACAGTCCTGTTCCCAAAGGAAGCCTGGTAAAGAGCTTTACTTTTCAGGCTAAAATCCTAGGGGTGATGAATTTCCCTGCTCCTGTCAATAGCATCACTAAACTCGGGTTGTATGATGAGGAAAAAGAACTACTATGATAGTCTTAATTCCAAGAATATGTCTATGCACAATGAAGAAGACAAGGTTGTCCAGAAGGAAAACTATACTAAGATTCTCTAAAAGTAGGAAGAGGGTGTTTTCTCCATCTGCAGACACTGCTACACTAACCAGAGACAGCACCGTATTAACCCATGACTGAGCTCTCACACCAACATTCAACTGTACTGAACATTAAGAGCGTAGGTGCACATAGAACTTAGGTATACTAATGAAATATTCTCACATGTCCTGCTCTCAAGAATCAAACTTTCTGTAGGTACAGAGTGGGCAGACTTCTATGATTTGCTATTTTTAATTTGTTTTGCTCTTGTAAATAGTGTCTGGAAGCAAAAGAGGTATACAAAGAAAAACACTGAACATGCATATTACCTGTCAGTAACTTACATTTATTTGGGGTTAGGTTTCTTAACTAGTTACTCACCTTATTTTATCTCTTTATCTTGAAAATATTATGTATTAGTTATTATATAATAACCAGCAAGTTTTGTGCATCAGATTCCATAGCAACGATTAGGGAAAGAGAGAAGTGGGAGTGGGGAGAGAAGAGAATGAAAGAGATATGCTTAGAATACTTATAATCAAACAGAGAATGAGCACTTTGATCAAAGTTCTCTTCCTGCAATAAATGTCATAAACAAGTTGGGATGGACAGATATGTGAATAATTCTGATCCCATAAGTATCAGCATTCACACAGCTGATCTGGTGGGGTAGGCAGGAGTTCTCTTCATTTCAGGATGGAGGAGTGGATGAGGACTGCTGTTCCATAAAGAGAGTACTACTCTTTAGAAAAGGCATCCACGTCCCAAGAGAAAAGGTGAAGCCAAGGGCATAAGCAGGAAAAATATTGGTTCGTACTTCAATGAAACAGAGAGAAAAGGCTACCTTATATAAATGAATTAGAAAGTTTTCACAGTCAGGGCAACAGGATACTGATTTTCCAAAGGAAAAATTAGGTGGAAGAGGTGATAACGGACATGGAGTATGGATGAAGCTCTTGGATGATGTGATTACAATACACAACAAAACATGAAACTCCCAAGGGCGGGACTGAGCTAACCTTAATAGTAGAGTTATTGTGATTATAAAATTTGGGGGAAAATGACACACCAAACTTACAAAACAGAAGTGTCAAGAAAAGGAAAGAGAGTAAAAAAGAAAGATAAAAACTAAAGACAACATGACAGAGGAACAAATTTTTAAAATAGGATATAAAATCATTTTCTGTGTCTAAGGCAGCATTTTTCTTAATCGTCATGGTAGATGAGCGATTTTTCAAACCTAAACAATGTTTCATGGAGAGTTAAAATTCTGTCTCCAGGGATGCCAAGGGAGGTGGAGCTGAGGTGAGGGGTGATAGGGTTTCCAGCTCCAAGTTCAGGGCTCCATTACTTCTCAAAGAACGAGTTCCACTATATATATATATATATATATATATATAGTTCCCAGAAAATTATTTGGCTTCTGAGTCATAAGACAGTTTGAAAACAACCTCTATGTTGTCCTACCTTATGGTGGCTACTTAGCATGATTCTTCAGATGACTTCCATGATGGGGCCTCCCTGGCATTCCTTCAAGTCAAGTGAAAAAAATTAGAAGGTTTAATTCCTCAGTTAACCTATCTCTCTCATCCCAGTTACAAGAATATATTAATCTAGGCAACTAGCACAGTGTCCATTTCTTTGCTTCTCTTAGAGGGCCATAACAGTCAGTGGGAGTTATTTTAGTTGTGTCAGCTTTGCCAAGAAAAGTACAAGCATCAGGAAATCTAAATTTCCGGAGTTCTACCTTTGCCTCCGTCTTCAACTTGCTTCCTCAGAAGATGATCTATAGATCCTTTTTGTATGCTGCATTCCTAAAGAAACCCTGCTACCACCATCCATTTCCCATTTTTGTAATTCCTTTGCCTTTGCCCAAGCAGCCCCTTGTTGTCTAAATTCCAAATACAAGGAAGACTTGTAGGTATCTTTCTTTTATACTTTCATGATAAATTTCAGGCATTCTAGGATTCAGTTACTAAACTTAGTTTAAATGAAAACATTTTTCATTGTAACTCAGACCTAAATCAGTAAGACTTAGAGAATATGTAAATGGTAACACTGGCCAGAATTAATTCATGTGGATGGAGAGGGGAGTACTTCAAATCTCCTTGCTTTTGGAACTAGATAGCTTACTAGTCCCCTGTTGACCATTCCTAATCCACTATGTTTAAGTGTGATTGAGATGTCTCCAATCCTATGCATTCTGCCATTTCTAATTCTTAATAGATTTATAACTCATTTCTGTACCATAATTAGAGTATTATACTTCTAAATCAAATCCATTCATCATTCTGTATGCCCTTGCACCAGAATGTCTACACATAATAGAATTGCTTCAAAACTCCTAGATCTTTGCTAATCACATTAGTAAATTCTTCCTTGGTACCCTATCTTATTATGGCAACAACATGTGTTTCAAATTTTGGTCACTCACAAGTTATTTCTTACAGAAGAGGGAGTGCATTGCACATGTCTAAATGATGAGCATATGTGTTAGCACATAGACATACACATGAGCATCTTTTGAGTCAGAGTCTGCTATTGGGACCATAACCCATCTGGCCAATGAAAGTTATAGATGTGCATTTGAGGACTGGCTCTACTAATTCACATAATTAATAAAGCTTGTTTAAAATGAAAGGATCGCATTGCTATATTTATTTATAGTGTTGCCATCTTAAGTAATAGAGTCATTTATTATTCCTGAATTCAAGCTGTGACTTTTTTCTGTCTTTTGGAAATTTTCAATCTGAATCAATTGCAGCTTGTGGTCAGCATGACCCTGTTTGCTGTAGTGATCATGTGCCGAGTTGCAATGTTTCTTTGAGGTATAAAAGACATCCTACCATAAAATATTTACCTTCAAGGAAACTTCATCATTCCCTTGGGCACCTGCTAAATTTGACAACCTGCTGTACAATGTTGAAAGTGTCTTCTACTCTTAAAAAGTGGAAAATTTTTAAAAAGTGACTAGATAAGTCTAATCAGGACAGGTATGATTCTTAAGTGAACAGTTTCTATATAGCATAGTATATGCCTCTGTTCTGTAATTTTACAAAAAAGAAGGAATGTTTGTGTTTGGCCAAGAGTAGTTTAAATACAAGTGCTCAATGAAGAGAAGCCTCACACCACAGCTGCTTATCCTGGAACCTAGTGATGTCTATTTCTTTCTGAAATTCACCTTGTCAACATCACTTCTTGATAACCAACAGCCTCTGTGGTAACAAAGAGTTAAAGAGAATAGATCATTCACCCTCTGACGAAGTGTTATCAGTTGAATTGTGATCCCCAAAAAAGATATGTCCATGTTTTAATCCCTGTAACATGTGAGTGTGGTCTTATTTGGTAAAAGGATCTAAGCTAATCTAATTAGGTTAAAAATCTTGAGATGAGTTATCTTGAGTTATGTAGTCAATCTCAAAATCCAATGACAAATGTCCTTATATGTAAAAACATAGACAGTGGAAGATTGGAGACAGATAAAAGAGAAGACACAGATATAGAGCAAAAGACTATGTAAAGATGAAGGCAAAAACTGGAGTGATGTGCCACAAACCAAGACATGCCTGGGCCACCAGAAGCTTCACGATATAAGAAAAGATTCTCCCCTAAAAACTTTTGAGGTAGCACAACCCTCCTAATACCTTGTTTTGGACTTCTGGACTCTAGAACTGTGAGATAATCCATTTCTGTTGTTTTAAGCCACCCAGTTTGTGGTAAATTGTTATGGCTGTTGTAGAAAACGAATGCACCATGACTTAATAGCCCTTCTGAAACAGCAGATAAAAATATAGGATCATGGAGTCCATAAATGTCACCTTTTGGTTTAGAGAGGAAAAGCAAGCCTGAGCTGTAAGTGGAAGGTGGAAAGTGGAAAAATGCTTTGTTGAATGATATAGAATGAATGGTGTGGTAGATTGCTCCATTTCAAGCTAGGAAATGGCACATAGACAAACTGAAGAAGAAAGCAAAAGGCAGATAACTGCCTTGGAAGGAAGTTTAACATCATAAGTCAGACATGTTGAATCATTAGGATGGAATATTTTTAATAGATTCATTGTGCTATCTCAACTAAATATACTGTGTAGAGAAAAACCTTATAAAATCTCCAGATAAAGATTGAGCAATTAGAACCTTTCCAAGAAAGTGTGAGAAGGAAATAAGAGGCTCACAGAGTTTCTTTGTCTTCTGATAGGGTAAACTGCATAAGACTTATGTATACCTCTAAGTTCAGCAGATGGCTAAGAATATGGCTGCAGAGTTTTTTTCTTTTTTGTTTTGTTTTGTTTTGTTTTGAGTCAGGGTCTTACTCTGTTACCCAGGCTAGAGTGTGGTGACATGATCATGGCTCACCACAGCCCCCACCTCCTGGGCTCAGGTGATCCTCCTACCTCAGCCTCCCAAGTAGCTGGGATAACAGACATGTGCCACCACACCCAGCTTTTTAAAAATTATTTTTTGTAGAAACAAGGTCTTACTATATTGCCCGGGCTGGTCTAGAACTCCTGGGCTCAAGCAATTCTCTGGCCTCAACCTCCTAAAGTGCTGAGATTACAAGTATAAACCACTACACTCAGCCTGGTTATGGGTCTCTATTTTTCCTCTTGCCTTAGCCCCAGAACTGTTAGAGATGGCTGACCTGTGCTTCCCATATCACTCAGAGAAAAGACATAGTCTTCTGAAGTCCTCCAAAGCTATATAATATCTGCCTCCCCATCCCCCCCATCTTTCCAACCTCATCTGCTCCAGACTCTTGTATATAATAATATAATAATTTGTAGAAAAATATATATATACAATATAATGCTAATGTATAATTTTCCCAAAAAGTAACACCATGACTCTCATACAAATATAAAATAAAAAGACCATGATTTTATTTAGCTTATTAACTAATGAATGAACTAGTAAGGTTTTGAAACTGGTTTGCTAAGATTTATATTTATATATATATATATTTATATATATATATATATGTTTTGTTCTTTTTTTGAGGCACAGTCTTACTCTGTCACCCAGGCTGGAGTGCAGTGGTACACTCCCGGCCACCACAGCCTTGCTGGGCTCAGGTGATCCTTCCACCTCAGCCTTCCAAGAAGCTGGAACCACAGGTATGTGCCACCACACCCAGCTAATTTTTTGATTTATTGTAGAGATGAGATCTCACCACGTTACTCAGGTTGATCTCAAACCCCGACCTCAGGCAATCCTCTTGCCTCAGCCTCTCAAAGTGTTGGGATTACAGGCTTGTGCCACCGCGCCCGGTTGAGATTAATATTCATTACTTGACAAAATTGATTTTTATCGCCATGCTCAGGAAGCATTTGCTTCACTACACATAGGAAATTATGCCTTCTTATTAGTTTCTGCAAGTTAAATTGTACTCCTACAGAGTTGTAAAACAGCGTCGTCAATCGAAAACAGTTCAAGGTGAGCACTTTATAAATTCAGATAACCTCTTGAGAATATGGCAGACAAGGCATTGCACCAAAAAGACATCCAGTGATTCCTTTTACCCAGGGTCAGGTCTTGGACACATTAAGTTCTGCTAATAACTATATACTCATATTCTATGTTAATATACTAAGAAATATACATATTGTATATTAAATATGACAAACTTCCTATCCTAGTATGTAAGTTCCTTAAAGTCAAACATTTTTACACTGTTTGCTATAATAGCTCTTGTGTCTAGATCAGTGACTGAAACACAATGAGCACTTAGTGAATTTTTGTCAGATGGATGCTTCACGACTTCACTGGCACAGATAATAGTGCTACAGAAATAAAGAAGTATAAATCTACATAGAGAAAAATTATGGTTATCCTATAAGTGTAACGCAGTCTCCAAGATGTCGTTCATATGAAATGTGCAGTCACTTTATGTTATTATGCAGAATGCTTACCTGTGGCTCTTCAGCCTTCTTGAAGGCTCCCATCAACCACCAAAACAATAAGTAAATGCTTACATTAGATTTACATAATAAGTACACCCATAGTGATTTTTTTTTAAAGGTAAATTCAGTTTTCTACTCATTGGAAACAAAAATTGCTGACTTTCACACCCCCTCCCCCCCGCCCACACACATCCACATTCAAAAATCTTGGGATCTAGAAGGCTAGAGAGCCTAATTACATTTAGACATTTTGCAAACTTCAATGGATGATTAGGGATGCAGGAAGTTTTCCATAAAGAAACTTATTAATTTTTATTTTCAGCTGACCTCAGGGTACAAAATCATTGACTTTTCCAGAGTTAGGATCATGTTCTTCTTCCCTAAGAGAACATGAAAAAGAACCAGTTAGTTTTTGACACATTTTATTTTTGACCAAAAGGTCTCCTCAGATCAATTTATTGACTTCTAAGTCAGACTTTCAGTGGATTTGTCTTTCCTGGGTTTGCGTTATCATTGATGAAGAGCCATCTTTACAAATGAAAGCTGTCTTTACAGATTTCATTAGTATTTTTAAAAAGGAAGGAACAAACAAATAAAATCCTCTCTCTAAAAAAAGTTAACCAATGCTCTAGAAACTTCAAAACATTTTAAAAACATTCTTATAAGAAATGGTCAAATCAAATTCTTTCCTCGACTAAGTTGTTTGTGCTTTCATTGAATGCAAGACTTAAAGATCAGGCTTGTTAAAATCCTGCTCTACAAGGAAATTCAAGCTTTCTAAACTTCTACAAAAACTGGAATTTGGTTTACTAATTTTAGTCCCCCAAAAAGATACACTGAATATGCAGGAGGAAAGAGAATAAATATTTATTGAGTGTTATGTTCTTAATGAGGGTGCTAGTGATTTTCAAAGTTTTTATTTAATTTCCACAATATTTCCATGAGGTAAGTTATCATCCTTCTCTTCAACCTTATCGCCTTCTTCATACAGTGGATTTAAAATAATGTCATTTTGTTCAATGTCATTTTGTTAGAACACCGATGAGGGAAAAAAATGGATTTCTGGTTGGGACCACTGCCTGTGAGAAGCTAGCACAGTCTCCCCATGTCTGCATGGGTTTTCTCTGGGTGCTCAGGTGTTCTCTCACATCGCAAAGATGGGCAGGTGAGGTTCATTGCCCCGCAATGGATTGTGTCTTGTCTAGGGTTGGTTTCTGCCTTGCACCCTGAGTTTGTCTATATTAATCTCTGTTAAATGTATATATAACTCACATTAGCTCACATTTATTTCAATCTTTAATGTCATAAGTGTTTTGGTCTTTATCTAAAAATTTGGTGATGTCTCTGTGACCAGAAATATGCAGTAGAAACTTAACTCTTTCTCGTATCAATCAGTCTATGTGTAAATTTTTTTATAGTAATTTCCCATAAAGTCAGTTTCCAAGAACCTATAGACAATATTAAGTGAGGACTATATTTGAGAAAATTGAGGTTCATGAACTCAAATAGCTTGTCCGAGGTCACAGAGCTGGTTTAATAATGTGGTAACCCCAAATCAGAGAGGGGTTGAATACAATGTTTACCTATTCCAAAAAAGTCATCTGGAGGTCCAGCAGGGAAAGACATTGGTTTATTAGAACTTAAGAGAGGAGAGGCACCGATGGCAGCCAGTCGGTGAGGAATCTAAGCCTTGGGACAGTATAGCAAGCAGTTTTATAATCAAGCAAGATAATTATTCAAATTGCTATATGGTATTTACAATTACATTGATTAAGAATGACACCTACATCGCTTTCAGCATTGCTAGATCACCTGCATCCCATCTTTCATCACTGGGAATATGCATATCCTTTAACTTGATTGCCTGTACCCCATGACTCATGACTGGGGATATATGCATGTCCTTCAGAAATCAGCCTTGGCCAGAGGCCACTACCTGAGGGAAGGGGCAGAAAGAAGCTAAATATAGGGGGGGAAGGGCCTATGTCCAGACAATAACTTACAGTACCATAGGCAGGATTCAGAACCAGAATTCAGAATTCAGGCTCTCAGTTATTTTGTTCATTACTACAGGCAAACTACAGCCCAAGTTAATTTAACTCCCTTCTTTTTTAATCTATGCATCTGTAAATTGGTAGGGAAGCTTAAAACACTGCAGGATGGAGAATTACAAAAGGAAGAGATTTTAATCATATTCATATTTAAAATATACATTTCTAAGATGTTACAATTACCCATTGTCAATGCGTAGAAATGGTATCCCGTGAAGTTGAGGTCAGGGCTATGAAGGTTGATTGATGGATGCACCAACAAAGGTTTCTTGCCTGAGAATTTCTTAATTCCTCTTGTCCAATTGAAAAGGGTTTTGCCAATAGAATTTGTAATTCTATTAAGTTAAATACAGAAGTGCATCCAAATGTTTCTTGACTTGTTTCTGAACAAAACATCTGCATGGCTTTGGGCAACTCTTGTGTATATTTCATTTTTTGCTTCATTGGAAGAGGGAATGATCATTATTCTTTTATCTGGCCACACCGGGCAATTGAAAAAATACAGCAAGGTAGAAGATGAGAAAAGGTTTTCGAAACTCTGATTTTAAAAATTATTGAATGACAACATAGTAAAATGTGGTACAACACAAAAATCTATTTTGGACTTGTCTTCCTCTCTTTTTAATGAGGCGTGTGCCACTGTCTCGAGTCTCCCATGACTGAACTGTTTCTACCTGCAATAACAGCAATGGTAATAAGAGGGTGTAACACTCCCTCAATGCATCCTCATAGAAACACTGAGTACTCATTGTTTTTCCTATAAGGTGAGAGGACTAAAGGCTGGAAATTCCATATAACTAGTTTCAGTTCATCTATGTGAGACTCAGTCTTGTACCTCCAAACTCTAAACCGAATGCTTGTTTTCCCATGCCATATCCTGCAACTCTGGAGATTGTACTTGCTTATTCTACGCAACTATGCATAGAAATCCTCCCCTACAGGATAGGATTTGGAAAGAGACACCCTACTGCTGCAGCCATGCCCTAGAGTTAGAGACCCTGAGGGTCCTGGAAAGGCAGTCTCTTTCATTCAGGAGTTATTGCACTAGCATATTACATCTCTGTGGGCAGGAGTTAACTGCTTAACTTAAATGAGTCGTCTGTTAGCTAGTTGCTTCCAACTGTCTTTAAAAAGGGGGTAGGACATTCCATTTATAATCAGCAATGAGTTCAGAAAGGCCAGAATTTGGAACAAGATTTAAATTTTACCTAAACCCTTCTATGTTCCCTCCTGAAGCTCATTAGTTCATGGTTGTGATAGATACATTTATAGGAAGATCTATGAAGAAGGAAGACTACATTAGACAGCTGGAAATTCCTTAGCCTAGACTTTGAAGAAAGTTCAAGAATTTGATTGGGGTAAAGTGCGTATACCTCCTCAGAATCAAGTGCATCTTTCCTTGATTTTAACAAATGAATCAAGCTGGGCGTGGTGGCTCACATCTATAATCCCAGAACTTTGGGAGGCTGAGGTAAGAGGATTGCCTAAGCCCACAGGTTCAAGACCAGCCTGGGCAACATGGTGAGCCGGGCATGATGGTGCATGCCTGTAGTTTCAGCTACTTGGAAGGCTGAGGCAGAAGGATCACCTGAGCCCAGTAGGTCAAGGCTGCAGTGGCCATGAGCGTGCCACTTCACTCCAGCCGGGGTGACAGAGTGAGACTGCAACTCAAAACAAACAAACAAACAGAACCCCAAAACAAATAAATCACATGACTTGGCAAGACAAATAAAATATCTCCAGTCACAGCATATATAAGAAGGTGTTCTAAGACAAATGAAAAGAGACTCTGAGTTGAGAGAAAATTTTTTTCTTTAATAAAAAATATAGAAAAAATAAGGAATATGAATGCAAAACAGTTGTGGCCATTTGAAAATCTGTTTTAGTGCATAATGCCCATGTGCACAGATCTATGTTTTAAAATAAATCTGAACATTTACCCAGGCCTTGATGTAGGTTCTCTATTATTTGTCCTTCCTGTCTGTATCATGATTTAAGCTTCATATTTCATTGTGTGCAAGGAGTATATGGCAGGCTAATGGTCTACATACCTAAGTCTCATTTTATAAATATTTATTGTCAACTGGTGTGCTCGTATCTTCGAAGCCATACCCACACCTCAGGGTTAGCCTGTATGCCCCTCCCCTGCCTGTGGAAAATAATCTACTCAGCACTCATGTTACATCAGGATAGCTTCAATGAGGACTGATTATTTTTTTCAATCTACATCTTCTCACATCACTCATCTTTGTTTTGTTTCCCTCCTTCACTTCACGTCTTATGTAGTAAAAGCCAGATAATAAACCAAAGCAACACGATTTGCACTGCTCTTGAATTAAAGCAGTGGTACATGATGAGGTGATGGTTCTTAACCTGCCTGCGGGTTGCTGCAGGTGGCTGACAGGATCTAGGGGAGAGAAACACAAAACTCAAAGAAGAAACTCTGCATAGAAGAAGTGAGTGTGGAGGATCTTCAACACCAAACTAAAACCCCAGAAAAAATGCTCAGCCCTCCCAGTCTTCAAAGAAATGCAAATTAAAGCTACACTGAGATACCACCTCACTCCAGTCAGGATGGCCATCATCAATAACTCAAAAAACAACTGGAGAGGATGCGGCAAAAAGGGAACACGTCTACACTACACTGTTGGTGGGAGTGTAAACTAGTACAGCCTCTGTGGAAAACAGTGTGACAGTTCCTAAAAGATCTAAAAATCGACCTTCCATATGACCCTGCAATCCCCCTACTGGGAATATACCCAGAAGAACTCAAAGCATTCTATAAAAAAGATACCAGCACACATATGTTTATTGCAGCATTGTTCACAGTAGCAAGAACGTGGAACCAACTGTGCTGCCCATCAAAAGAGGACTAGATAAAAAAATGTGGTACACATACACGAGGGAATATTACACAGCCATAAAGAAGAACAAAATCATGAACTTTGCAGCAACCTGAATGGACTTAGAGTCTATAATACCGAGTGATCTTTCACAAGAACAGAAGTGAATATCACATGTTCTCACTCATAAGCGAACCTCGAACAATTATCGTAATACTATAAGAAAAGGATCGTCAGTAGCAGGAAACTCCTGGGAGGGGGGTGGGAAAGTGGAACCGGCAGTAGTGGGAGTCTGCCTGGGGAAGGGGGGGGCACACCTCATCAACAAGAGTACTTTCATAATGAACATTTGTACACCTAACCCTGAATTGTACCCCACATCCTTAAAATAAAATAATTAAAAGTTAAAAAATAATAATAATACTAAAACCCTAGATACAATTCTATATAACATATATTCTCTACCTAGGTAGAGAACCATTGGATGTCTCAAATCAGGAGAACCATGTGGAGAAACTGCTTCAAGAAAATTAATCAGACAAAGTATGTGAAGGTTTGTTGCAGACTGAAGGAAGAGAGATAAGCAACTGCAACACCACAGATGGAAGGGGATGAAGACCTGGACACAAACAGAGTTCTACTAGCATTTAGGATCTGTATTATATCAGTGAAGACAGGCGGGAAGGTGCCAATGGGAGATGTCAAAACCATAGAACTGATGACATTTGGAACTATTGGATACATGGCAAAGGTGAGGAAGCAATACAGCATAGAAAAAATTTTGAGCTACTAGTGAATATGAAAGTGAAGGACACATTAAACTTCAAACATGCAAAAGGAGACTGTTTAGAACAGAAGAGAATGTGAATTATTCATCTTTGAATATTATATACTTTAAGTGTTATTGGAGCCTAAATGTGCTGGCATCCACAGAGATAACTGGTAAGATAGGCAGGCAGAGCCAACTGTTTGGTTGGCTAAGATATGGCAAGCGGGGAAAAGGCACATAGGAGTAGCTCCTTGTCTCTGGCCTGGATGACCATGTGGTGGTAATAAACAGGGTAAAGGAAGAGTGTTGAGGAACAAGGAAGGAGCCCAAATTTATGTTTAATTGAAGTGTCTCATAAACTGTTTCTCATGTTTTTATAGCTATAAATAATATTACACTGACATTTATAAGAAAAACGAAGGAACTAGATAAAACATTCAGACCCAGATAAACACATTCAGAAAGGTAGACTCACTTGCCTAGAGTTCCTTGGATGGGTCTAGTTGGGCAATACAGATTTGGGAGTCATAACAGGAAATGTAAAGTACTGATCAGAGAAGCAGTTTCTACTCCAAGTGGATGGAGCAGATATACTTTTTCTTATTCTTCCTACTCAGTAGAGCTAAAAAACCCTGGACATTACACATAAAACAAACACAAGAAGACTGAAAGGTGGGAAAAAAGAATGCAGACCTGTTAGAATCTTAGGACAAGAGGAACAGCATGATGGTAAGTTCTTCAGGTTTTCTTTTTCCTCATAGATCTCACACTTGGAGCTGAAGAAGTTGGCAACTTGGAATCCATAACACATACAGACAAAAAAAAAACCCGACAAGGCTTGTTATTTCTAATCAAAGGACCAGGAAAGGGGCAGCCTAGCAAGCCTGAAAACTTCACCAATGACAATTCTATTCCATCCAGCAAAGCACCATAGAAAAAATACTGTAGTTATACCCCAACCCTTGCTAGTAAGGCCAAGTGGGGGAGCCTAAGCTTTTACCTCCATGAAGCTATAACAAAGACCCTAGCAACACCCCTAACAGAGTAGGGTCACAGTAGGGATATCCAGGACTTCCATTCCCACTAGCCAGTCCTGAGCCCTGTCCTGCCTTGCAGTGTCAACGGACACCACAGTGAGAGCCTGGACTCTCAACCCCACCTGACAGTAATGAGGTACCCCGCCCCTTAGCTGCTGGGGTGGTGTCAGAGGAGGTCTAATGAAGAGTGAGGATGTGTACCACCACTCAGCAGTAACAAAGAACTTCTGTCTTGAGTGTCAATGGAGGCTGAGTAGAGAAACTGAATTTACACCTCTGCCTGGCCATAACAAGATACGCACCCCTTTCCCTGCAGTGAGTATCAGTGGAAGCCAGCAGAAGCTGGAGGTTTAAGTAAGATCCAGAGTGTCATAACACAATATGAAAATGTCTAGGTTTCAGTTGGAAATCACTTATCATACCGAGAACCAGGAAGATCTCCAACTAAATGAATAAATAAATAAATAAATGCCAACAGCAAGATAACAGAGATGTTAGAATATAACAAGAACCTGGAAGCAACCATGCTGCCCATCAAAAGAGGACTGGATTTTAAAAATGTGGTACATATACACGATGGAATACTATGCAGCCATTAAAAAGAACAAAATCATGAATTTCGCAGCAACCTGGATGGAACTAGAGGCTATAATACTGAGTGACCTCTCACAGAAACAAAGATCCGAGTATCACATGTTCTCACTCATATAATGGACTTTGAACATCCAACCTAATACTATAAGAAAATGACTGACAGTAGTGGGAAACTATGGGGGGGGGAGATGGGATTAACGGTAGCAAATGTCTGTCTGGGGATGGGGAAGCACCTCTTATCAATAGGGTGCCTGAATGAAACATATTTGTATACCTAACCCTTAACTGTACCCCACAACATCATAATAAAAAATATTGATTATAAAAAGAAAAAAAGAATAATCTAACAAGGATTTTAAAGCAGCCGTGTCAGATAAGCATCTGACAAAAGTCAACGCTCATTCATGACAAAAACCCTCAGGAAAAAAGAAAAAAGAATAGAGGAGAGCTTCCTTAATCTAATAAAGAATATCTTTTAAAACTACACCTACCATTATAATTAATGATGGAAGACTGAATATTCCTCCCCTAAGAACAGCAACAAAACAAGGATGTCCATTCTTATTCAACTCTAATTCAAATAAAACTGGACTGACAATCATATCACTAGTAGCAAACAAAACAAAACAGACAAAAAACAAATAGAATTGGAAATTATAACTAGTAAAATAAGGCAAGAAATGGAAATAAAATGCATACAGATATTTTAAAAATGAAACTTTTTTGCAGATGACATGACTGTATATGTAGAAAATCCTAAGGAATCTATGAAAATATTCCTAGAACTAATAAGTGTGTACAGGAAGACAATGGGATATAAGAAATATTCAAAAATAAATTATATTTCTGTATAGCAGCAATGAATATATGGTTGTCAAAATTAAGAATGCAATACCATTTATAGTTACCCAAAAAAGTGAAATAGGTAAAAATACAAAACCTGCAAAGCCTTGAATGCTGAAGAACATCAAAGAAGATCTAAATAAATGGAAAGACATGTTGTGTTCACTGAGCATAAAAAAGACATCAATTGTCCACAAATTAACATATGGTTTAATGCCACACTTACCAAAATTCAAGGAAGATATTTTATAGCTATAAATAAGATTATTCTAAAATTTATATGAAAAACAAAGAAACTAGAATCCTGAAACTGTCTGTAAAAAAAAAAAAGATGGAAGGAATACATTCATTTTTAGATTTACTATATAGCCGCAGTAAATAAGACTGCATGTGATATTGGCAGAGGGAAAGACACATGGTCAATGGAACATAATAGAGAACACAGAGACCCACAAAAATATATCCAACTTATTTTTAACAAAAGTGCAATAGAAATTCAACTGAGGAAAGCTAGCTTTGCAACAAATAGCGCTGGAGCACATCCACAGTGACTACTCAACCTAAGTCTCACGCTTTATGTAACAATTAACTCATCATGAGCTGCGGACTTAAATGTTCAACACAAAATTATAAAACATCTTAGAAAAAAGAGGAAAGAATTTTCAGGATCTATGTCTAGGTAAAGAGTTCTAAGGCTTGAAACTAAAAGCATGATCCATGAAAGGAAAAATTGAGCTTTATCAAAACTGAAAACTTTTCTTCTGTTAAAGACCTTGATAAGATGATGAAAAGACAAGTAGAGAGAGAGTGGGGAAAAAATATTGCAAACCACATATCTGGAAAAGAACCATCAAAATTCCTAAGTGAAAAAGGTAATTATGCAATTAGAACATGGGCAGAAATCACGAAAGGACAGTTCATCAAAGCAGATATACATATGACTGACAAGCACATGGAAAGATGTTCAACATCATTAGATTTACAGGGAACTGTAAATCAAAATTACCATGAGATGCCACTACACACCTATAAGAATGGCTAAAATAAAAAGTAATGACAATTCCAAATGCTAGCAAAGACACAAAGAACCTGGATCACTCATATGCTGCTGGTGGGGATGCAATGGTACACCTACTTTGGGAAAAAAAGTTTGGCAGTCTTTTATGAGAATAAGTATGCAACTATCCCATGACCCAGATACTGTACTCTGGATCATAAGAGAAATGAAGACTCATCTTCCCACTAAAGCCTGTAAATGAACACTTAGTTGTAATAGCCAAAAGCTAGAAACAAATCAGACATGTTTCAATGGGTGAATGATTAAGCAACAATGGGTTTATGACCAGGCAAACTGTGGTACATCATATCAATAGAATTCCCCTTCAACAATAGAAAAAGAATGAACTGCTGACACATGCAACCACCTGGATGAACCTCCAGAGAATAATGCTGAGTGGAAAAAGCCAGTCCTCAAATGTGACATCCTCATTCATGTAACATTGTTGAAACAACAAAACTATAGAAATGGAGAACAGACTCAGAGATTAAAGAGAAGTAAGGGAGGAAGGAAAATGAGTATCACCATAAAAAAGGGCAACAGGAGAGAGACTCATTGTGAGAGAAATGTTCTGTATCCTGACTATCGATGCCCATGTCCTGACAGTGATATGGCACTACAATTTTACAAGGTGTTGCTATTGAGGGGAACTGGGTAAAAAGTACGTGAGGTCTCGTGTTATTTCTTATAATTACATGTGAATCTCACATGTTTTTAAAACTTTAATCAGAAAGATACTGTTAAGATAAAGAAAAAGCTCGTGTTAACTGGATATGACCCACTGGGTGATGGTTTACAAGTCTCTGGTAAAGATTATTAAAGAGAAGTGAAGTATGACAGAATTCTGAGAAATGCCAACATTTGAGGGCTGCTGTAGAAAGGAGATCCCCGAATGTGACTGAGCAAGGACTTCTCTTTCATGTGTAGAGCCAGGAAACAGCCAAAGAAAATGAGAGGTCCTTAGAACATGGGAATTAAGCTTATCTTGGAAGTATAAAATGGGTAACAGTTTGCATTAAGCAGTACCAAACAAATACTCACAAATTGAAAATATAGATTTTTACTAAACTTGAAGGAAGTGAACTTCCAGTCTAGTCAGATCAGTGATAGCCGAGGAAGCTGAGAAAGCATGGGGCCAGAGCCAGAGGATACCATAAAAATACAATCAGCACACAGTTCCTTCTCCCAACATTCACAACAGCAACCTTGGAATGGCATTCAAGTCAGTTTGAAGTTTGACCTCAAGAAACAGGGAAGTTCAAGTAAAGGTCTGGGTCAAAGCTCAAAGATGCTGAAATCTCTCATTTAAGCAGCTACCCCTCATTTTCTGCACTTCTATTGTAACTATTTGATGGCTTTCCTTCCCTTGACAGTCAAACCCACTGAAATAACACATTCACTGTATTCACCTCTTCACTTTCCACTAACATCTTCAACCAGAATAATCTGACTTCTGCCTCCGCCACTGTGACGAAATGACCACTTCAAAAGCTACAAGTGACCTTCTTGTTGTAAAATCCAACAGATATTTCTCAGACAATATCTCCAGTGGCCTTTAAATTTTTGTGAGATTTGTTTCTTCTGAACACACACTTCTACAGACTTTCCTTCAGTGATTTTTCCAGCATGCTTTCCTAACATTATTCCATGTCTACAGCTACATCCTTAGATCTTCTTTTCCTTCCGCTCCTCAAATTTTGATGCTACCTATGTTCCTCATCTCTCACTCTCCTTGAAATCATATCCAAATCCTTGATTTTTATCACTCTAGTATCTACATTGGGCTCTTATGTTCAGACCCACATATACATCTCCGTAATAGAAGGTACTACTCATTCGCCACTGATTCATTCAAATATTTATTGAGATTTCTGTTGCAGACATTCTTCAGCGTTAGGGTTAGTGCCCTAATGGAGACAGAGCTCCTGCCCACCAGAAAGCTCACATTATGTAGTTAACAGATCATTTATTGCATGCCATTTCTGTGTCTCGATTAGGTTCAGGATATATTTGTTCTCTTTCTTCTTCCTTGATACCTCACCAAGGTGCCCCCCTGTCATCTATTTTGCCAGGCTCTTGCAGAGAGAACCATCTCCATCAGGACAGCTGGGCTCCACTGTGGGCTGTTGCTTCATACTTAGGATACTAGAATGAACCATGGTTGGTGGCCAAGTGCAAGGGAAAGAGACTGTTTCTCTCTCAAATTCTGCGCTACTGACATCAGATACCTCTGTCCCATGTCTTGAGGAACAATCATCCTATGCTGCTTACCTAGTAGTGTCAGTGCACAATGAATTTTCATCTCATTTTAGGGGATATGGTTCATTAAAAGACCAGTCTCTTGATTCTCGGCTCCCAAGACCAAGCATCAGCATTTAGCATTTCTTCTTAAGTTTGCCAAGTCATCTCATCTCTTTCCTTCTTTTAGCCTTTTCTCTAATCTCTTACTCTTGGGGCCACTGCCTATTTTTCTAGACTTACTTTATTTGTATTTTCCAGCCAAGATCATCTCTTCTAACTTCCTACCAAACCCTGTCATCTATTTTTGGCTCAATTTAAACAATGTTCTCAGCCCTGATTTGCCTCACTGCAAATCTGGCAGCCTCCCAGACTCTGGGTTCAAATCTCCAGGAAGTCCCTCGTTGATCTTTCTTCTGGTATAGACCCTCTCTGCACTGCTAACCAGAACCACTCATCCACGCCTGCTCATCTGGCTCCTCTCCCCATATAGCCATCCTTCTGTCCTCCACCATCCCACACTGTTCCACTCTTCTTCACAAGCCTTCTAGCACATCATTTTTTCTATTCCCTTCACTCTGAGTTAATATACACAATGTTTGTTTCCTTCTTTCTTTTTTCCTGAAAGTATGCAACTTCATAGAGCTTTCTGGATCCTTTAATCCTCTCTTATGTCATCACATACCCCCTTGACCCGACGGGAGATTCCTTCCTTGCAGGGGTTACTGGGGCACAGAATTATAGGGATTGCTGTAACCCACACAAGTGTACAACATAAAAGAGAAATTTTTTACCCAAATGAACCATGAACATCTGTTCACATCAGGGTATAATGGGCACATAGTGGATTTAGGATGCAGAAAGATCTGCTCTGGAATCCTAGCTAATAATATTTAGAATGACAGGCTCAGCTATGCTTGAGAGTCTACGACTTGTCTTGAACTTTATATACTTTAAACTTCACAACAACTCACAAGGAAGGCATTATTATCTAAAATTTATAAATAAGGAACAAGACAAAGAATTTGGGAGGAGGCCTTGGTTCCTCACCACATGTCTCTCCATAAGGCTTCTCAGGAGTGGCAGAGTGAACAGAGAAAAAGAGAGGGGGAGATGGAAGTTACTAAGGTCTTTTATAACCTATTCTCAGAAGTGATTTGCTGTCACTTCTGTACATGCTATTGGTCACACAGACCAACCTGGTACAATGTGTGATGTGGGCAGAATTACACAGGGGTGTGAATACCAAGAAGCAAAGTTCAGCCAGGGTTGTGTTGGAGGCTGGCTGCCACACCAACAAAATCAGAACTGGTAGATGTCTCTCTTTAACATGCTCATAACATACATCATTAAGAGACATATTTATAAGATACATGTCATTTTAAAAATCAGAAACAATAAACATAAGATGAAAAAAGTCCCCTGTGTGTGACTTTGTTCTCCACTGTAACAGTTCCACTTTTGAAAGATAAATCTTTGGTAAACACTTTTAGCCTTTTTTATTTGAGTAGTTATTCTAAAGTCCTAAGCATGTACAGTTATATGGGTTTTTTTATACATTAACTTTAGACATAGTCCAAATTCTAAATGACTTAGCCAGTGGATAAACAGTTAGCATTCTAACTCCAGTATCCCAACAACCATCCCCCACCCAGCCAGTCACACACACGCATACATATATTTTATGGTATGTCAGAAGATTGAGGTAGGAAGAAAGTGTGTATTTTTAAATTCACTAGTTAAGAAAAGAAAAAGGAAAAAAAAACTTGGAAGCCAAACATTACAAGGCAAGGCATGGGAAAGAGAACTTTAAAGTTATACACACTTCCTACCTCAAACTTCCAGTATACCATGAAAGCCTTCTTGCTTAGTGTAAAGTTGTGAGTTAATAGAAGTTAGTTAAAGAAGGTAATTATACAAAATGACATATGCACTTAACATTAGGTTTTAACTTTTAAAATGTCCTTGTGTGTTCATTCATCAAGCGTCTGATTCAGGGCCAAGGCCTTTTCTTGGAGAGCAGATCTGCTGACTGGAGGTTGCCATCACTTTTCTTGTATGAATCACATTTATAATGCATATTCTACAATTTGGGATTCTTTAAAGTAGAAGAACTTAAAGATCCCTGGAAAATTCTATAAATGCCGAACCTTTCTATATTTAGAGTTTTTTCTTTACTCTTTTTAATTAAAGTTTTTATTCCTGTGGCTTGCCCTTCAATGTTTGGCTTCCAGTGATTTTTTTTTCTTTCCAGTGAATTTAAAAATAAATAGATAAAACAAAATGTATAACATGATGAAGAGAATAGCTTTCCTGATTAGACAATAACATTTTAGATTAACCACTTAGCTAACCTAAGTTTTGGATAATTGTGTTTTTTTTTTTCACAGCAAGTATTTAAGTAAAATATTTTGTTATGCTGCTGTTATAACTAACAGTACTTATTGGGATATCAAAAATACAATAATAGTACATTTAAATTATATCTGATGATTAGGTAGGTTTTTGTGGTAAGATCTGTTATGAAGGGAGATTCAGGTGCTTTGACCAAAAGATCTGTATCTTTTGTCTAAGTTACTTTGGATTTTAGCATCTTAAGGCTGAAACACACTTGAAAGATTCTATCAACCCTTTTTAAAGATATAAATGCAAAATGCAAAGATGTAAATGTGACTTAATTTGACTGGGAATATTTTAGTGATTGAGGCTTGGATTTCCTGATTCATGGTCCAGCATTCTTTCCTCCTTAGTGTCTCCTTTCTGTAGATTACCAGCTAGATAAGTAGTTGATTGTATCAGCTATATATATGGAAACCATATGTAGAAATATTGGAAAGCTGTAGTAGAACACATGACTGAAGGTACCATGGATGGTGCAGGACATCCCCAGGTTTGAACCCCAGCTTTGACCTTGCTCAAGTTATTTAATTACTCTCCACCACAATTTTCTTACCTATGAAGTGGTGGCTAAGGTCTGTCTTTGAAAAAGCAGGGGCAGGCCAGACTCGCTGCCTCAGCCTGTAGTCCCAGCACTTTGGGAGGCTGAGGTGAATGGATTGTCTGAGGCCGAGGTTTCGAAACCAGCCCGGGCAACTTGGCAAGATCTCATCTCTATAATAAATCAAAAATTAGCCAGACTTGGTAGTACGTGCTAGTAGTTCCGGCTACTTGGAAAGCTGTGGTGGAAGGATCACCGGAGCCCAGCAGGTCGAGATTGCCGTGGCCATGAGAATGCACTCCAGTCTGGGCAATGGAGTAAGACTCCACCAAAAAAGGAAGGAAAGAAAGAAAGAAAGAAAGAAAGAAAGAAAGAAAGAAAGAAAGAAAGAAAGAAAGAAAGAAAGAAAGAAAGAAAGAAAGAAGGAAAGAAAGAAAGAAGGAAGGAAGGAAGGAAGGAAGGAAGGAAGGAAGGAAGGGAAAGAAAGAAAGGAAGGAAAGAAAAAGCAGAAGCAGAATCTCTACTTCATAGAGTTTTTATAAGGTTCCAGTGCCCTGCAATAATACCATTACAGGAGTTTTAAAAATAAAAGTGTGGTGTACCCACACACAGATTATCTCATAATACCCGTGTCCAGGAGGCACTGTTTCCAAGTCTGGGTCTTAACATGTTTCAGATTTTTCCTCCTAGAAACTTATTAATATTATTTCCTGAGCTTCACTTCTTACATAAAATCTATCCCAAATTGTCAAAAAAAAAAAAAAAAAAACTTGCTCCTAAAGCTCTCCATGAATAACACAAATTCTTTGTGATTGTTTGAACGTGAGTTCATTCCATGAGAACCTACCACACCTTTCTGTGTCATTGTACGCACTGCTGATGTAAATTGAGTTCCTTTCACCCTTACAAATCTGTAAACGCAGACAATGTTATACTAAATAAAATAGACCAAATTTCATTAGCACTTGCCTCATCTTCTCAAAGATGAACCTTACCCGACTCCATACCTCATCCCTAGTTTTATGTCTGGGAAACTTGGGCTGTCTCATGCAGGCCCCACTCTCATAAGAATCCATCACACCGCCATGACTTCCAGGGGCCACCTTTGGCCTAGGCCTAAATTCCTTGAAGTCTGACTGGTGGAGGTTGCTGCTCTCACCACCCTACTTTCCCCTGGCACCTCCTCCTCCTTCAGGAAGACAAGAACCCTCAAGCCATTTGATTCTATGAGGCCAGCTCATGCCTTCCTCAGATTACTCCCTGACAAACCTAAGTCACAGCTGAGGTTGGAGAGAGCACCTGATCTTGCCCTCATCACCCCTGGATTTCATCTACTTCCTTCCCATTTTCGATAACCCGAGTGGTGTTTATCAGTGATTTCTTCTCCATAGAGTTTACTCTTAGTACTTAATTCATGTACTATCGATTCTAGGCTTACTACTTCAAAAATCAGACTTCCAGGTGACGGATGAATCTAGTCAGAATCACAATTGTGGTACTTGGTCAATAAATAATTGGTTAAGATTACATTCCCTGTTTTGTGACATGGTTAAAGCCCAAAGATGAAAGCTATCCATCTGTCAGCTTTCCTCATCCACCTATGATGGTTGGTTGCAGGAGTAAACTAGAGTGGCCAGATACTAGGGTGAGAAGTTACTGTCATAGAAAAAAGAAGGCATGCCTCTCGTTTCTCTGACCTGTTGGCACTTGGTCTGCTGGGATATTGATCGGGCCAGCTAACACTTGCTGCCGTCCTTTCCTCTTTAAAGAAATCACAGAACCATCCTACCTGATAAACTTGGTGGTGTTTAGCTTGAAGGTCCCTCGTGAGTCCTCAGACTGTTTTCCTGTAGTGGCTAAGTAAATGATTCATCCAATTAGCTAGATTTTTTATTTTTTGAATTGGAGTCTCACTCTATCACCCAGGCTAGAGTGCACTCTCAGCCACCCCAGCATCAACCTGCTGGGCTCTGACAATCCTTCTGCCTCAGCCTTCCAAGAAGCCGAAACTACAGGCATGCTAATTTTTTTTTATTGTAGAGCCAAAGTCGCACCATGTTGCCCAGGCTGGCTGTGAACCCGCAGGCTCAGGCAATTCTCTCTCCTCAGCCTCCCAAAGTGTTTGAGCCACCACACCCGGTCTTAGCTAGATTTTTTAAATGCAATTCATATCTATTATCGAAAGTCCAAAAAGAAAGGGCTCTATTTGCTTGCTCCATGTTTTCAGCTGAGGTCATTAATAACTTTATGGCAGTATGGACTAGTCCATCATCTGATGGAGACTGGCTTAAATGGACTATTTTGAGAACATAGGAATTGGTTGTCTTCAGAATTGCAGACCCCAATACTTGGCATAATAATAGCTGCTAAATACGAGCTATTGAAATAACCTAAGTCATTTCATCTAATGGCAACTTGATCATGTTTGGAGTAAAATTGCTCAGATGAAAAATTAGTTTTATCTTTAAAAACTATTCTATGGAATGACAACTTTACTTAGAGTCTTTGAGGAATAAATAAAGTGGCCATGAAACACAAACATTTGTTGTTAAGATCAATGGTGAGAAGCCTCCCTGGTTCCATTTAGAAGGGATTGATGATTGACTTCAAAGTGCTTGGAATTTCTAGCACAATAAACACTTTGAAGCACAATGCTTTGTCATCCTCCTGCCTAAGGCCTGCCTGTTTCTGGCATAGATTAGCAGTGTTTGTCTTTTTTTTTCCTTTCCTTTTTTCCTCTTTTTCTTTCATAATGGAAGTTTCCCCCTTAATGACTGCCTTTATCCCATGGGAGTACCAAGCTTTTCAAACGGCTGAGGCTGGGTACTTCACTGTGTTGAGACAACTTCATTAATGAAAGGCGTATTCTGTGGGGTCTTTTGTTGCCACATTATGGTATTTGTGTTAGAACATTGTGTCCCCCACATAACATTGATGCAGGCACTACCACCACCATGACAGTAAGAATTACAGCAGCAAATTAACTCTGACCTTGGGTGGCTCTTTCAATGCTCTTTTCGGACCATGATGGAATGGTCTTTCAACACTTCCTCTGACTTCCTCCTGAGGAGAAATCAGCTAAAAAAAAATTCTTCATCATTTGTGTTCAATCAGTTGGTCTGATGTTTCCCAAAACCACCTCCAGATTTTAACTGTCAAGTTTTCTATGAGAAAAAAATACTTCTCTGGTGTCTGTTGAGTAAATTTGAAGTCATGGTGTAACTTCTAGGATCATGGGCTCTTCTTGAAATCAGACATCATCAAGTAAGTCAATTGCCCATCTCTAAGAAGCTTGAAACAGCTTTGTGGTTCTTTGCTTGTGGATAAACAATCCGTCTTTTCTATTTTTCTTACTGTAGCCACTAATTATAGGACAATTAAAAGAAAGCCTAAAAGGGTGTAATGGAGAATTTCTAATGAATCCTGCCTTTTCATGGTCTGGAGAAAAGACTCAAAATTGGATCAGTGTAGAAACACCAGGATTCTTTTAAAGGAGCTGGCACTTGATTTGTTGCAAAAAGGAATTATTACATTGCTCTATTTCCTTTTGCAGTTTGGACACCTCCTCAGACAATAATTTTCTGAGAAAAGGCTAAACCTCTAATTAAATGGATTTAGATTCTAAATGATGACAGATTCTCTCACCCCCACATATATGTGTGATATATATATTTGTCATATATACACATATTTTATGTTATATATACATATATGTATATATAGTAAGTATATCAACTTCTGTAGATCATATTCAATATATTTTTCTATATCTGACTTCTTTTGTTTTCTTTTTTTGCCTTGTTTATGACAGTATCCATGCAAATTTCATAACAATGTTACTCACTTATGATTCAGTGGGGTTTTTACTTAATTCCTAATATGTATTCATTGCTAAACTTGGCAGGAAATAAAGGCTAATGCAAGTGCTCACATGCACACACACGCACACATATACAAATATCACTGGGCCCATAAAACTAAGGACGTTGGACAAAAGTTTTCTCCCAACAAAATATAAGAATAGAAAAATAATACAGTCAGAACTTTCACAATTCCTATTTTCTAATTTTAAAAAATTAGAACTTTCCTATTGAAATAAAAAGGGTTTAGGATGAGTTTACATGAACTTGGCACTTCACTTGGAGATACATGCAAGTGAATTCTCTGATGAGTATAAAGTGTTCGTGTAAAATACTCTTCAGCACTCAATCTACACCCCCTTCTTTTTTCTCACTACAAAAGGAAATAAACACAAAAATAGAGCTATAGGAGAGCAAAAAGAAAATTAACTTTACACTTAAATGTAGACCTGAGTTGGAATTTTAGTTCCAATTAATGTTACTTAACTATGCCTCAGATCTATCTGTAAAGCAGGAATAATACCTACTGTGCAGTATAATTAAAACAATGATACATGACTATCAAATTAGGTGGTACCTGGAGACATTCTTGGTCCACATGGGTATTTATAAAAGTTGCTTTCTCCATATAACCTCTGGGATGGGCACAGATACTAGAGAAAAACTACAGAACGAAAGGTTGAGTGATCAGTTAACTCATGACTTGACCTCTGTGATTCCAAATTGGTTGTTAGTGCCAGTAATGGGAGCAAGCATGTTTATTTCCCATGTATATGATTTTCTAACTCTATTTGCTCCATGCATTTCCAGTTTTCTAGCCAGAAAGGAAAAGAGGAAGAAAGAAGAGAAAGGGAAGAAGAGGGAGGGAGAGAGGGAATATCTACTTCCTCTAGGTAGTTGCCACTACAGTTGAAGAAATGGGAAATTAACAAAATGAATAAATATGGTTGGCCCAAGAATCTGCAGCCCCATTACCAGCCTCTGCCACCACAATATCCTATTCCTTTTCTACTCGAGTTCTCTCACTCCAACTTTTGTTCTTGCTCCCACATTCAGTCTGTTTCTCATCTTCTTCTGGGTAGTTACAGTAGAAACAAAATTATCACCCAGCAAAAGATGTGGCAATATACGTGCAAAGTTGATCTTGAAAAATCAATAAGACATAAAATAAAAATAAAAATTAAAAAATACATCCCAAACAGGTCTTTTTATTTAACATAAGGCCAAAGAAGCTATCAGGCGTTGCTGAATACTGTCCACTAACTGTACAAAATATTGACTGCATGCCTCGCAAACACCAAAATATCCGCTGGAATGCCATAGAAATAAATAACTTCTGCTATAAACACATGAAAACATATCAAACTGTTATCTCTTTAAACATATTGTAAATAAAAAAATTACCAGTACTTCTACACAATAAATATTAAGAAACCATTGACATAGTTGAAATGCACTCATATAAATTAACAACTTTAATTACATTAGCCAAACAGACATTGGTTAAAGAACTGCATATAGTATGCAAAAAAACCAAGAAAACAAAAAAAAAAGAAAACAAACAAACAAACAACATCAACCACAGAACATAAAAAGTTTTAAAACAAAACAGGCTTCAGATTATCTTGGCTTTCATAATTATATTTTTCTTTTAAAGAAAAATATCAACCCATTGTCGATGCACTGTTTTTCAAAGCATTTAAATAGAGGGTAAAACCCACTGGAAATTAATACAGAAGAAATGATTCACTTTATGCATAAAAATAAATAATAATATAGCTGAGACATGTGGCTTGCTTCTGCTCTTGAAGATGTGAACAGCTTCTAAGCAGTCATTTTCTCTGATCCATACAACAGCTTCTCAGTGATACAGGGTTTAATTTAAACACATACAATGTCCACCCCCAAACCTTCTGCCCACATCTACAAGTGTCATTTATTTTGTGGGTTTTCAGGGTGACTAAGTTTTTTTCTATACTGAAAAAGGAAGTTGCCAAAAGGCCTACAGGAAATCATTTTTTTAAGTGAACATAATAATTTGAATCTATGCTTAATACAACTGAGGCCTATTTGTTCTGTTGTTTAGAGTCACCTCTTAAAAACCAGTCCCACAAGTTTGATAAAATAGTAGTTTCTCTGCCTTTGAGGAGAACACAGGGACTCTCCTTGAAAATGGAGTGTGGAATCAATCTTAAATATGAAATTGGCTGATCTTTTGGGAGAAGAAAAACTTAACTCAGTGTACTAAAATTCACCTTACTTTTTTGGAAAAAAAAAAATAGAAGTTGTCAATTCGGTCTATAAGATATTTACTCCTCTTCATAGATAGTTGAAGATAAATGTTTTTCAGAGCATCTAAAATTGGTGTGGGCAGATTTTTAAGAGTCTAGAGATTAGCCCTATAGAAAGAGTGGAGAGACAGTAAGATCAGATAGAGGCACCCTCATTTCAGGAAAAAAAAAAAACAACAACATGAAAAACCCCACATGGTGGAATTTTGAAGCTTTTTCTTTTGGCCTCAAGCAGCTATATGAAAGAGCAGTTGTTCCCAGGGTTTGTATTTTCCAAGATTATTAAAGATGGTGAAATAATAGCTTCCAATATTATTAAAGATGGTAGCAATTTATCATTCTATTTCATGGTCATATAAGCTTAATGAAACAAAATTAAGGTTTGCAGATGTGTGATAACCCAATCATTTAATATCCAATTAAAATACTGTCATATGGAATTTCATTTCTCTGCTTCCAATAACTGTGGCCACCATGTCTTGGACATTCTTGGGTTTTTTTCCATGACCTTGACCATCTCTGCTATTGCACAGTGAACTGGGACTTATTTCCTCACATGATTTCTATAGGTTCCAGTATTAGTTCCAGTACCAAAGAAGATGCCATTCAAAAGGCTCTCAGTTTTCCATGAAAATTTATAAAGTTGATCATGGCCGTCTACTCTTACTTTAAAACCTTCCTCACCACACCCATCTTCTCACATGCATATCAGAGGTCAAGGGACTTTGACTAGAATCCTTTCCCCATCTTCTTAGGCAGTACATATTGCATTTTCTGCATAAGAAAGTGTGGGCCTCTATAACATAGTAAGAGTATTCGCCCAGTATTGACATTAATTTGCCCACTACGGCCTAGTGTGACAGTATATCAGCTTGTATATTTTTCAGGAAGAGCTAAACCACCTTTTATAATGAATGTCTGGTCTGTCACTGATATTTTATTTTCCTACCATTAATTTTTTTAAATCTATGAACTGACATAGGGCTAACAGCTTCAATATTTTTATAAAATATTGAAGAAGTAATTGTTCCCAATTATTAGAAATGTTTTTCAATTTAAAAAAATGTTTGCAAACTTCAAACAAGTCAGTAAAAGAAGGTTCTTTTTAAAAGCACATAACTGAAAAATTCATTAGCTACTCTAGGCAAACTAAATATTAAAATAAATTAGATAGAAACATAGCTTTAAGCACGTGCTTTGATATTTATAAAACAAAGTGTTTTCTATTTTCATTTTTGTATCTGAATCAATACATACTAACTTATACAACAAGAGTTTTGGCTGTAAATTAAAATATTAGAAATTTTTACTATTGCCCTCATCTCTGCCACCTAACTGGTCTCTTCCTTACTCCCAGTCTCTTAGCACCTTCTCCCAAATTATTTATCTTCTAACGAGTGCTAACAACATTATTTAACCTGGCTGGTGCTAGTAGTATTTCTCACAAACATGCTTTAATCATTTTTTTTTTTTTTTTGGAAAGCGCTCAATTCTTTTAATCTGGCCTAAAGATTTTTTGTTTCCCAAATTGTTTCTGATTTAAGATTGATTCCAATAGATAATAAACATAAGTCGAAAATAAAAATCAACCCAGAGTTTTAATTAACATCCTGTTTCCCCACAGGGGCTAACTTGTAGAAGTGGGGCGGGGGTGTGGGGGAGGAGAAAAAGGAGGGATTTTGATCCCTGTACATTTAAAGAGGGCCTTGCTGAATAGTCACTGGAATTTCCAAGGTTTTCCCCATCCAAATTTTTGAAATGTGCCCACCTAGTTCAGAGTAAAAGCAAAAACTATAGCCTATCCTTCTTAAAAATACTGTGTTTTGCACACAAACATTCATTGCTTTAAGAACATTAAAAAATGGCAGCCTGAAGTGCTTAAAATGTGTATGGACATGGTACAATACATGTATATATACACACAGATATGCATATGCACAAGCAATGTATATATACACATACAAGCATGTAGTTTCATGAATTTGATTGAACTTGATATCCAACAGTGTACAACTACTGTACATCCAGTATGAAATGTCCTTTTTCATGGATATAAAAGGAGTCAAAAACCAAAACTTTTCAGGTCTTTTAAGCCTGAACACGATCCACCCTCCTCAACCTTGAATCTCAACCCCTGACTCATTGATGGCGAATGATACCAACCACAGACAGACTGTTTAAAGGCTCACACAAATGTCTTTGGTGTATGTGTCTATTTTTTAAGGTATAAAATAATAATAATAATTATAATTATAATAATAAAAATAGCTATTTTGTGTGCTGTAGCAGTTCTTTTATAGCTCACATTAAGTGCAGCTCTTAAACCCCACCCCCACCCCCACCCAAAGAAAATACTTGTTAAATAAGGATTAGACAGGTCAAACACCATTGTAGTGCAAATAGTAAACGATAAAAAAAAACAACAACAACATTTACAAAATATAGAAATGTTTGGATCCAACAGATGGACAAACATATTCCTTTCAAGTATCTCTCCTTGAAGAAAATAAAAGTTAATCAGATTACTTCCAATACAAAAAAGTCTCTCTTTTTGTTCTCTCTCAGGTAAACAGTTTCAAACCTATTAGGTTGCATAGTTCTAAGATCATAAGCACCTTAACGAAATGTAACTTGGTATTCTTTTTTCCTTGATCTTTCACTCTTCCCATTCTTGTCCTCAATTTGTTTATGTTGGTTTTTTGTTTTGTTTTGTCTTGTTTGAAAGTGGTGCAGAAAAAGAAAGTGTGACCACCTGCACACTGTTGTTCTTTTACCAGTATGTGTATGTATGTGGTGTGTGGAAACGCCCGGGTATGTGTGTGTGTGCGCTGATATACACAGAAATAGTGTCACACAGACATACCTTATGACCTGGGTAACTGGGTGGGAAAGTGCCTATGACGGGCCCTTCCAAACTCATGGCTTTCTAGATGCTATTTGGGTTGTGCTGGTCCACACTAACGCAGACTAGACTAGACATGTTGATTCAAGGCTCACAAGGGAACCTCCGGGGGGGGGGGGGGGAGGACAATACCCCTTTTAAACAACTGATGTCAGCAGTTTGATTTTGGAAGAAATTAAGGGTACACCATTCTCCCTTTCCCTCCCAATTCCTGTCTCCTTCACTGCTTCATCTCTGAGCCCTGGCTAAGGATTTTTTTTTTTCCACATCTTCCTTCACCTTTTTCATCAGGTTTTGTTTTTAGTTTAGTTTTTGTTTTGTTTTTGTTTTTTTGTTTTGTTTTGTTTTTTAATTTCTATATTTTCTGGTTGGTTAACTCAGAAACCTTATAAATGTCTTCATTTTGCCACTGTCTCCTCTGGCCAACTCAGTTCCCTTTCCCCCTGGACTGGGCCACTCTATGAGCACCCACACTCCTCCACGATCATGTTCTGAATGTCCTTTTTGATGATGTTTTGACCATCATCGTAGTACAACATGGACATGGGTCTCAGCTTGGTGGGCACACAGCACGATTTGAGATTGGCAAAGGGGCTGTGGCCCCGCATGCGGTAGTGGTTGATGACCGTCGAGTGGAAGGATAGCGAGGACCCTGACGTGCCTGCTATGTGACTTGGGCACTCACCCTCGCAGTAGTTGGCATGATAACCAGAGGGAGCAATGATCCAGTCATTCCAGCCAATGTCCTTGAAACTGACAAAGAATTGTTTCTTACAGCAGATGTTGACCTTGCCGTCACACTCCAAGCCCCGCCTACGCCGACGATGAGGGTGGTCTTCAGACTGCCGGGCCTGCAGCATGAGGAAAGGTCTGTGTGACTGCTCCTTTTCCTCATCTGCTCCCACTCCACCTTCACCTCCATCTTTCTTCTTCCCTTCCCCCTCCTCTTCTTTCTTCTTCTTCTTGCCCAGAAGCACCAGGCTGGCGCCACTCTCCTGGCACTGCTCGCAGGCAATCCGAACGTCCAGGGAGCTCTTGCCCTGGTCCAGCAACCGCTGGATGCTGCTGGAAACAGGGAAGACGTGCCAGGTGCTCTTCCGAGCATCCACCACCTTTTCGGATAGCAACAGTTCACTCCTCTCCCCTTTTAAGCCCACTTCCTCGGCCTCCTCCCCTGTGTCCAAGCTGCCCTGTGGATGCTTCTGCTGCTGGAAGAGGCGGATGGTAACTTTGGTCCTGGTCCTGTTGGCCTTGGGGACTTTCAGGAAGAGCCAGACTTCGGCACGCTCTACCACAGACAGGTCGCTGCCTTCCTTGGAAATCTCGAAGTGCAGCGTCTTCCTGGCTGTGCCTAAAGCGGAAACACAGCACAAGAGAAAACAGGGACACTTGTTAATTCCAACGTTTGCATCTGTACACAAATTTCAGGCAAGCGCGAGTTTTCTCCTGAGATCGTACCCAAAAAGAGTCAGCCAATTACGGCCCACGGGCAAAATCTGTTCCTGTATGGCCTGCAAACTAAGAACATTTTTTTACATTTTTACGTGGTTGAAGAAAAATGGTATTTTGTGACAAGTGAACGTTATCTGAAATTTAAACTTGAGTGCCCATAAATAAAGTTCTATTGGAACACAGCCCTGCTCACTTCTTTAATTGTTGCCTATGGCTGTTTTTGCACTGTAACACAGAGTTGAGTAACTGCTACAGAGACTGTCTGACTCACAGAGGCTAAAATATTTACTCTCTGGCCCCTTACAGAAAAAAGTGTGCAGTCCCTCGCTCTAAATGAAGAGGGCCTGAGGCTCTGTGTCTGTTGATAGCTTAATCTCAGTTTCATCTTCTATAAAATAGGAACGACATAATGACATTGGAGCTATTATCTTACAAGTTTGGAAGGATCAAATGGGATAACATAAATGAAAACACACCATAAGCTATGGAAAGCTAAGGAAATATTCTCACACAAAACAGCAGCCCTGGCGCCGCCCCGCTGTGTAGGTCTGTGTGGGCGGGACTCACTAAGCCAGCCTCCTTCCTTGTCACAGAAGGCTTCCTCCCCTCACACCTCTTTCCAAGGACACCGCAGCAGCCTCTACTTCGCCTCTGTAGCACTGAATCAGGCCTTCTTCCCAATCATTTCTCCATCAGGCAGCTCAAGGGATTTTTTTTTTTTAAAGGTGGATCTGACCATGCCACTCCTTGAAAGCCCTTGACTTACTTCCTGTTGTCTTCAATAGCCAACAGAAACTGCCCAGGACTACAGATCCTGCCTAAGCTGCTCCCACCTTCAACACTAGCTCTCCCTGCGTCCTCCTGTTCTCTGGGGCCCAGCTACTTGGTACTTCCTTGAGGTCCTGAGCATCCCGCCCTCTCTCTCACCTGCAGGCAGTGACACTTATTATTCCCTCTGCCTAGAATGCTCCTGCTAGGATCCCAACACACCACCCTTTGTGGCTGACTTTAAAAATGTCTCAGTTTTCAGACTGGACGAAACTTCCTCTAGAAGTCTTCCCTCACATCTCCTCAACCAGTCTGGTTTAGGATGCTAGGGGTCTGAGGTCACTGTCATGGTCTAGTGTTTGGAAGAAAGCAGGCCATGTCTTCATCACTTATGAATAAATGAAAGTAGCGCAGCATGGAGTTCTACCAAGAGAGCTTCTTAGTCCCTCCACAGTCCCCATTTTTGCCTCTGTCTCTGGAAAATGCAGCTTAATGAGCACCCAAAATGTATTTCAAATAGCAACTGTTGGCCAGGTGCAGTGGCTCACGCCTATAATCCCAGCACTTTGGGAGGCCGAGGTGAGAGGACTGCCTGAGTCCATGGGTTCGAGACCAGCCTGGGCAACTTGGTGAGATCTCATCTCTACAGTAAATCAAAAAATTAGCTGGGTGTGGTGGCACACGCCCATGGTTCCAGCTATTTGGAAGGCTAAGGGGAAGGATGGCCAGAGCCCAGCAGGTCAAGGCTGTGGGTGGCCATGAGTATGCCACTGCACTCCAGCCTGGGCGACAGAGTAAGCATACACACACATATATATCAACTGTTACTAACAGAGAGGAAATCCCAGCATTGTCAGGGCAGTCTAACCTAACTCTAAAATGAGAAAGAAAGTCACCGATATCCTTCTCTTTTCATAAGCACCTATATGTTTATTCATTCGGTAACATTTCCTGTAGAAAGCAAGTGTCCAGACTAGAATCTTTTGGCTTATGCAATTTTTTCCTTCCCTTCCATGTTTACCACTTGGTGGCATATAAAAAACATGTCCTCTTTTACATGACCACGGACCTACGTACGACTGTCCGCTGTGTATGTATCCCACGCACAAATCTGGGAACAATCTTCAAGAAGTTCATCTTAGAACTCGCAACTCCCTGGGAGGATCTCCCTGCCTGGATTTCTATAGCTAACGGAAATCCAGCCATACTTATCACTCGAGGCCCTGAGATGTTTACGGTACTATAAATTTTAGGCACAGTTTCAAGTTCTCTGCAGCAGAAGGCAGGCTTTTCTGTGCATTGCGTACTGTAGATTCTGTTCTTAATTTAACACACTCTGCACACTGTGATTATGATAGTGGTAAATTCATGGAGGCAAGGGCCAAGCAGGGCTGCAGATGGAGACGAAAGGTTCTCTGGCATCTTTGTGTAAACTTGCTAGGATGTTGGCCATGATGATGATGGTCGTGGTAAGAGGGGTTCCTCTGACTCCAACCTCATGTCTCTGGCAGGAGTTGAAATGAATAAAGCTGGGTTTATGATTAGATGGAACACCAGAGCAGGGAGCATTTAGAGGGGGAAGCTGTCTTATTTTAAGAAGCATGATGACTTTTTTTTTTCTTTCCAAAATGTGAATCCTAGATTCCCCTTTGCTAAGAATCGGTGGGGGCTTTTCTATTGTCATTGTTTGTTTTTTTAAGATAGTGAAAGAGAAAATTCCAGGAAGCAGAGCTAAATTATTTAAATCTAAAAAGGCAATCAGCAGTAGATTTAAAGGTGGTGAGGTCCTGCCAAGACCAGCAGAAAAGTCTGACAGAAGCTTCCAAAGCCTCAGATGACTGGCCTGGAGGACTGAGCAGGTTACCTCCAGCGTGGGCACATCGCCCTGCCCCGTGGAGAATGTTAACAAGCTACCCGCTGTTTTCCCTTCTGCCTCTAAGCAGGGCAGCTTCTGAAATCCTAAACTGCACAGGGTGTCACTCTGCAGAGAGATAGTAGTTGCTAAATTAGAGAAGCCAGAGGGCACAAGGTTGTGTTTTGTTTTTCTAGGAAAGAGTGTGAAACCAGAGCGTCTGACTAGTCCCCAGACAGGGAGGCTCGCTGGGTCTCAGGTAATTCGTCCCCACAGGCACTACTCTGCTTGGCCACACTTGACAGGAGGGGTCGAGGGTGACAGTAGATAGATGGCAGTGCTGACCTGCGTGCAGTGGACTTTCCAGGAATACAGTCCAGAGCTAGCCTCGGATACTTGGGGGGGTGGTGATGGAGAGGGAGGGTTAATCAGCCGATCGAACAAGTGACAGTCAGCCGCATGCAAATTGCTTTTGTAGGGCCAGGGAGGCCAAGGCTACTTGCTTTCAGTCACGCAGCCTACAGGACAGCCCCTCATTTCACAGGAGCAGGTTTCTAATGCATGATCTACCCCACCCCTTCTTCACAGGCAGCTGTACTTGGAAGCAAATGATTTAGTGTTCCTGAGAGAGGATTGTACAAAGAGAGTACTCATTAGAGGGGGCTCAATCTGTCAGGTGCTGTTATATTAGGATCAGAGAGTCATCATAAAACGACTTTCATGCTGGTCTTGGCTGATAATTAACTATATAGCATCGCCCGCATATTGTGGAGAGGCCCAGGCACTGATTTATGCATCCGTTTAATTATCTGAACCGAAAGACTCTGTTCCCTGTATCTGCATCCACTGCCTGCCTGCTACATCTCTCCCCCATATTTCTGACATTTGGATTTTCCCCCTACTAATTGACATGCCTGTCGCCTCCTTCTCCTGGTGTCCATTTCTGGAACTGCTATTTGTATATTGCATGATATTTTATCAGGAAAAAAAATAAAACTGAGATCCAATTTCATGAAAATGCTGTTGCCATAATGCTCAGGAGAGCAGGGGGAAGAGAGAGATTCAAGTCTTCCTAATGCCTACCTTGTATGCAGGTACATTTTACAAGTTCCTTTGTATTCTGACTTATTAAGCAGGGCATATGTCTTTCTTTTACATTAGCTTTCATTGCAGAAGGGGGTGGGGAGAGAAGGCTCCTGGGAGCTGACATGGGATTGCTGTCTATAAGGACTGTAGGTTACAGAAATATATTATTACAGTCCTTGAATGCCCTAGGTTTGAAAACTATAATAACAGCTCAGTTTCTTATATTCCCTTTATCTCTATATTACCTGAGAGAGATTGCTATACTGCAGTGACACTTTCAGGATGCCCTGTCCTCAAAACTCTACGCATTAACAATTGTAAAAATAGAAGAAGGCTACCTGAGGCTGAGATGTTTAGGATCAATTTCTAATTAGTTTCAGGTTTTAACTTAAATTCCTAATGTTGTAGAATCTTGAAATGGAAGCCTTCCCATGATGCTTCGTGAACAGGTACAGCCTTCGTTCGTACAGGTGCGACCTGGGTTCTTACACTAATACCTAGCTAACCAGATATAGCTGGTTGCTTTGCTAACCTTTCATTACCTACTCTCTGATAATATTCTTTTCAGCCTCTGTGCTATTTTTTCCCTCCCGGGGCTTGTGAGCAAGGCTGTATCACAGCCCGCTCTGTCTGAGTAATTCACTAAGAAAGTCCCACGCAAACCCATGTGGGTGATAATATTTCATCACTTAAACCTCTATGAGCTCGGTGGACACACACCGAAGGGAAAGAGAAAGGGTGTAGAAAAATGGGTAGGGATAAATGTTGTACCTCACAGGGAATATCTTTGAAATGTTGCCTGGTGGGAGGGATCGAACAGAGACTGTGTCAGCTGGAAGGAAAGACAGCTGAAAGGGTGTTTGCAGCACATTTTCCTTGGTTTTCAGAATTTTAAAAAACGTTTTGAATAACTCCCTCAGGAAAGCACGCTGAGGGTTAAGGAGTCAAGCCCCCTTGATGCTTGCTCCCTTCCCCCACACTAGATTGCAAAATACCCCTCATCCTAGAGTCCAGCATCTCAAATTTGTGGGTGTATGAGCATTTCCCATTAAATAAACAACACACACATGCAGTGTTTCAGTTTTGTTTTGTTTTCCTCACCAGGTTTCTGCTTTCAGTATGCTGCCCTTTTTCATATGGGTAATAATTATGTCTCTAATGTGAATGTGGAAAGCCTTCTTGTTTATAGAATGCATTTAAACTCACCATGGTGTGGGGGGAGGGAAAGTCTCTCAGTAAAAAAGCGTCTGTTGCTTTAACTTTCCATCCTTCATCAAGGTTTCACTGTGCCTAGATATGGTATAGTCAAATGGAAGGGGCACACACGACTACCATTTACAGCGTGTGTGTTCTTTGAAGCTCTAACTTTGCATCTGGACTGCTTCCAGGGGTTTCTGCAGGAAGCAGCAAGTGAAGTCTTAAAGGTTATCCCTTCTTGGACCTCCAGTAGGACATCTTTCCTGTAGTAGAACTATAGGCTTGGTCATAAATTATCTTAATTTTTTTTAGCCTTAATATCTCTTCTTAGGAGCCATTATTGAATTGTAAATACTCAACCACAAACATCAGTCATCCATGCCTCTTCCATTTAAATAGTGATGAAAAAGAAGTTAAATATTTAGGAAGACAGGACTTTTAGGTTCCTAAAGAAGTAGAAAAATTTCTTAAACTTCGACCCACAAAATTTCAGCGACTTCTTGCAAAGTTCCTGAGAACTTTTATACTTTTGATTTTGGACCTAGGATCCAGTCGAGTATGAAGAATTCTGAACCACAGCTAAGCTAATCATGTGCAAGTGTTTTTAAGCAGAAGAGGGGCCAAGACAAATAAGTGTTTTCAAGAAAAGTGCCTGGGAAGGTATTACTCCAGTTCTCTAAATGTTACAACTGACTTTCTTTGCTCCCTCCCACCCCAATCCATCTACTTCACAGCCTGTAAGCCACGATTACTCTCTTCTCACATCTTTCCCTATCGTTTCTCTCTACACCCTCAATTCGGAAACAAATGCAAAGCTGAACACCACGTTCCTACAAAGTAGCCCTTTTTTCCCTTGTCCGAAGTCACATGTCATTTGTCGCTGGTGAAAAGTGTTAATAAGGCGGGCAACATAGGCAATAAAATCAGGGAAGATGGAAGATGTTTTTGTACAACCCGGGCAACCATATTAGGGAGAGACTTGTGAGCAAATCAGTATGGCCGATGATTCATGGTCACATTTCTCCATGCTCTGCTTTGTTTGCTTTTGAAATTTATCACTCATCTGCCTTCCATAGAGCTCCGGAATGTTCACATGTATCACTAGAATTTCCACTTCCTGTCCTTCTGTTTCATCTAATGTATTACAGGTAGTCGTGCTTCTCCTATCCCATAAATTTCTAGCTTTCTCTGGAGGATGAGAGGGAGCAGGAGGTAACTGCTAATCCCCAAAGATTAGGGTGCTACAGACAGGGGCTTTAAGTAGGCTCAATTGCCTTTCCTTAGAAGAGGAACTGACAAGGAGCAAAAAGTCTTTGGAATGCGCCCTCTTGTGGCAAATCTTTTTCTGTTATTTTGAGAGGAAAACTTACAACCCCTGAAGACATGCTTCAGTGAGGGGTGATTCACAGAAAAATTCCGAAGATGGGCGTACAATGGTGGGAGTCAACTCCACTCTGATATAGCTTTCTTGGGGTGGGGGGGGGAAGAGTCATCCAAGCAAGCCTTCTTAGGTCCCTGTTTGAGCAGTGTAAATTTCTAATCAAATCTTCTGTAAATAGCATCCTCCAAGAGGGAAGATTTATGTGTTACTTTCAACAACACGTAGGCTATGTGAGCATTATCCATTTATTGGCGTTACATTTGTCTTTCTGTCCTTATCCTTTCTTTCTACAACAAGCACTGTCAATTGCTAAGCTAATCACTAGAATCAGAATCTAGATTTGGCAACATAGGGAGATTCAAAGGTATGTTGGTATTGAACATTGACCACCTACAGTCATGAACCAAAATAAGATAAAATAAGCTACATCAACTGAGAAAGTTACTGATTTTAGCTTCACTGACAATTATAGTGATCGCTGACTTGGCTTTATCCATCCCTTTGGCCTTTCCTTTGAAGAGAGGACATCTCTTTAAGGCCTTCAGGTCAACATTGAGGATTTTGTGCCAGCCATGCACACACTAACTTTGGTGAGCAATCTTGGGTGACGTGACATACATAAAGAGAAAATTATGCTTCTATGTTGGGATACATTTCAGAGTGCCTGAGTTCCCGCTGTTTAGTCAATAACAACTCTCATAAGCTTTACAAAGATATGGCACTTTCTGTCCAAGTAGCATGGGACAAAGTCACTTAAAAGAGTCCCAGGCACTTTAGTTTTTGCAGTCCCTCTACTGCTACGGTCATGCCTTGGTTTTATTCAACAATCAAGAAGAGAAAAGGCAAAAATTAAACATATATCCCCAAACTGAAGAATCTTGAGGTTGAAAGGTGCCTCTATGGGTACGCCTCTCTGGCATGCACATAGGTGACACTTAATGACTGGATTCTATACTATACAAAATGGTTTACAAAGAGGAAAAAAATGCATGTCTTTTTATAATCTTTAAAACATTTTGACATCCCACATAGTTGGAATGTTATTAAAGTTGAATTATTCCAAAAGCAACAAGACATAGATCTTTGCTATTCATGTTCCTATATTTGCTACAATCATTCAGATGATAAATATCTTTTTCCAGGGTTAGCAAAACCAGCAGCAAAATACTCGCATGGTTCTCTACTTGAAGAGTAGATTTCCATAGAGCAATCATTAAATCTCTGAAATTATATTAAATCAACTTGATGTGTGAAACTCCTCAGATGAGCAAGTGTAATACATTTCTTTAAAGAATTCAAAGTCAAGTTGTAAGCTCTATCAAGAATTTCCCATTGCAAACCTTAAATTTGACTCAATGTATAAGTACAATGAATCACGTTTTTTTTTTTAAAGTAGCTCATTTTCTTTCAAACTATATATCTAACAGAGAAGTAAAAAAAAAAAAAGACAAGATCTTATATAACTGAGAGAAGATCAGCACTCAGATGAAGGCCACAAGTAAGAAAGAATGTAAATGGTCAAGTTCTTTCACTGCCAAGTCTCTAAATGCCAAGAGTAATTTGCTATATAAATCCAGTAAGTCAGAAAGCGGGGCGCACTGCTACGAATAGTTGTATAGTTAGAAGCAGTCCAGGCATAGGTATACTTAGTCACATGATGCAGTTAAACCCAACTGAGTTGGAGCTGCCATTGAGGCCATCGTGTGTGGAGGTTGGTATATAAAAACACATACGGGGTCTCTTTGTGTCAGGACATGAAGCAGCCCTCTGGACCACTGGAATCCACTTCATAAGCACAGTCAAACATCATAAGTATTTTCTTTCCTACCTTACCACCATGAAAGGTTAAAAAAAATTGGGTAGCAGCAACTTGAAAACTCCAACCTGACTTTTTTCCTCAATAAGCCTTAGAAGATAAAGTCCTGTATGATCATGACCTTTGTGGCTGGATTAAGAAAGAGCTTTAGGGAAAGAAAGTAGGACCTTCCCTAAACAAGAGAGGCTTCTGAAGAGAGGGCCAAACTGCTTGGGAAGCTTGTGGGATACCAGGACTTCTACAGGGGGAAGGCACGAAGCCGGCAGGCTATCTGCACCCCTAAAGGATGCCCAGGTCTTTCATAATTTTCCTGAAAACAGAACATCTGAGTCAACAGGTTTTCAGGATTGGAAATTCTGAGTGTTGCCTTAATTGTTTATACTGCTGCAGCAAACTTTTAAACAAAAAATGCTGGGAGTCCCTGTACATACTTTACTGGCCATATGCTCTACCAAACAAAACAATGGCATTCCTTTCAAATGGAGTTGGCAAGCAATGTAATTCTTTAGCCTGGCATTACCATGAGAGTAACACGGTATTAACACATCTGTGTGCCCAGCATGCATGGACTTGTAGGCACACAAAATGATCTGTGTCACTTAACTATAAAAATAACCTGGCTCCAACTATCTGCCCCATCCTTTTTGACAGGTACTGCTATTCAGCAACAGGTTAGTGTGGTCCTGGGCCAATGATTAGGATCTATTTATTAAAGTTCTTCCTCTTAAGGACTGAGTGAGAGTTCAGCATAGTATCGGAGAGCACTCTGTCAAGGTTGCGTTCCTTGGCAGAGAGCTCTTAGTAACTTTGCAGAGAACAAAACTGCTTTCTTTTCCTTTTTTTTTTTTTTCTTTTTTTTTTTAGTTCAGAGAGCAAAAGTCAGTGTTCCAAAAGTGACTGCTGGTTCAACGTCAACTGTCCACCTAAGTAGTTCTTTACTACCTAGAATGTGCACTTACAGTTTCTAAAGGTAAAAGTGAATCACCCATAAATGTGCCCTGCTTCTCTGATGTGGCCCCAGATTGGACTTTTAAAGGGGAAGGTTTAAGACAATGACTTCATCTGCCATTCCACCCCGATCCCGGCACGATCATCTCCCTACCCCCAATAAAAACTTTGGATGTGGTCCGGAAGCCTCCCCTGTTCGCCAAGCACCCGAAAATGCCCCACTTTCATCCAGCTGCTCAGATCTGGCTTCCCAGGCAGGGCAAAGGAGCCCCTCACCGACAGGCTTCCAGCTCGAGATTGGCCCCAGAGCTTCCTCCCAGTGAGACCGGCTGAGTTTAGCAAGTGTAAGCCAGGCATCCCTAGGCAGAGCTCCGCCGAGAATTCCGATTCTGTGAAGTCCTCTTCCCCTCCTCTGCCTGCCCTGAGTCTGCTGGTCCGCTACCATCACCTAATAACTAATAACCTTCCCAAGCAGTTTCCAGCTGGAGAGAACAGAAGTTCCTCCTGGGACTGTCAAAGAAATATATTTCCCCCCCCACCTCCCGACCCCCCTCCCCGCAAATGCCAGCACCAACCTGACTCTGCAAACGTGATGATCTCCGAGGTCTGTTCCATAAGTTCATTCATTTCTGCCCTCCTTCCAATGTCATCCTCTATCTCCACATACCCGTTCTCCCCCACTTTGCCCACATGAAGCTTTCTGATCGCGTTCAGAAGCGCCGCCTTGGGTACCGGCTGGGTGACATCGGGTCTCTTCTTCAAGTGCAGCATGTTTAAAATGTGCTTCTTGACGGCCTCCACCATCTCTGGCTGAGAGTTGGGTACATCCTTTGGGAGGGTGGCCAGCGCACAGGACGGACAGTCGGGGGCCGAGCTGTGCCCCTCGGATCCTGGGGTGGGGGAACTCCTCGCTATAATCCAGCAACTTGCCAACAGAAATCCTCTCAGCCAAAGCAAGGGCATCCTGGCAGCAAAAGTTGTTGTGATTGCCTTTTTAAAAGGCCCTGCTTTTCCTCCCCCCTCACGCACAGGTTTTTTTTTTTTTTTTTTTTTTTTTTTTTTTTTTTTTTTTTTTTTTTTCCTTCTCCTCTTCAGCAAATTCTCTGGAACAAGAACAAAAAGTTTTCTGTGAAGTTTTGTTTGCAGGTTCCCTCTCTGAATGCAGTCAGTGCTGTAGGTTTGTGGCTGTCAGGGAGGAGAGTTCTGACTGTCTCCGAGTAAGAGAGAAGGAAGGAGGGAGGAAGGGAGGGAGGGAGGGAGGGAGGGAGGGAGAGACAGGGTTGGGGGGAGACAGAGACAGAGAGAGGATGGGAGGGAGAGAGAGACAGGGAGAGAGGAGAGAGGGGGAGAGAAGAGAGAGGGAAAGAAGGGGGGAGAGGGAGGGAGGGAGAAGGAAAGGGAGAGAGGGGGAGAGAGAGAGAGAGAGAGAGAGGGAGAGGGAGAGAGAGAGAGAGAGAGAGAGAGAGAGAGAACACGGATTGGCCCTAAGTGAGTGAGTGAATGAAGAGGGAGGGAGTTAGTCTGTGAGTAAAGGCTGTGATTAGGGAGGGGAGGGACAGCCCGTTTTCTGACAGGCTGCTCTCCTTCTGCTCGTAGCTCCCTCACAGACACCTCTCTTCAAATATCACCATTCTCGGGGGTTCTACTTTCCCTTCTAAAATATATTCTCCTGATTTTGTGCACTTTTTTTCCTCCTCTGCCCAGTCTCCTGGCTTCACCTTTTTTGTTTGTTTGTTTGTTTGTTTTGGAGGGAGGGAAGAAAACCCCAAACAAAGACAGAATCTCAATCAACAGGGACGACTTGATTGAAAAAGTCTGACCCCCATTGCCCCTCCACCCTGCTGAGCCACTGCCCCAGGTGACAAAATGCCCACCTGGCCGGGAAGTGGGGGCTGAGGGAGCCGGGAAGTCCGGCTGGCTGACTGGTAGTGGAGGTCTGGGAAGAGGGGCCCCGGGGCAAATGAGCTGCTGGGGCCAGTGGGTTGTTCTGGCCCGAAGGGATCTCCAGGAGACGTCCTTTCCCATTCATTCATATTTAAATGTCCAGGGTCGTCAACACTGGCAGGCGATCTGAGTAAAGTGCAATGGAACTTTTGTCTGGGGTCATATAATACACTCTACTCTTCCCAACTGCGAAATGCAGCAGGGCATTGAAAGACCTGAAGGGCAGGCAGCCTGTCACATGCCCGTGTCCCATGAAGTGCCTTCCCCCTGTCCTCTTCAGCCATCCCCTTCTGCCCGGGACACATGAACTCTCACAAATTACAGCCTCCCATCGCTGGTCCTGACTTCACAGATAACATGCACAATTCTCTTGGCCTTTCCCACATTCTTTTATTAAAAGAGTGCACTCGTATGACTTGAATAACTGGCCCTATGGGAAGAGAATCTCTAAAATATATTGGCAAATTATTTTTTTTGTCATGTGCTAGTTTTTCCAGCTTGCCCCCATCCTGTCCTGATGAGTGCACTCACAGACAGCCTCCTCGACTGCTTCTTTTCCCCTCAAAGGAACAGCACAAATGAAATCATCATGAATTTTAGTGTTCACAGAAAAAGAAATATGTGCATTTTTAAACAATGCCTTTCTTAGGCTTTTAAAAAAAATTCTCCCCCCTCCTTTTTTTCATTTTCTGTCTTATTGCTTTTATCTTGCAGAAGTATCTTTAAGGGGTCCATCTGTGAAAGCCTTCCCTCCCTCTCGGTTGCTTTCCCACACATAAGCCCTCTTGGTTTCTGAAGATACAGTCAGCTTATATCTGACACCTAGTGTGTTCAGAGCATTATAGTCAAGCAATTCAGTTTGGGTGGAAAGAGTTAGTAAATATCATTATTACAAGCATAACTACCTGAGTGCAAGGGAAAGCAGGCAAGAGAATTGTGACCCTTAAGTTAAAATTACAGTTTGCACAGGTAACAATGCTTTTCTGAATTGTATACATTGTCCCCCTTGCCAAAACAACTATTTGCAAGACTTTCTCTGTTACAAGTCACCTAACACCTTTGAGGTTTCAGCTCCAGTCACATCAATTACTCTGCTATTATTGTTAAAACTTTGTCAACATTGCCTTAAAAGCCTCATATTCTTTTAGTGGGGGGTGGTAAAAGAGAAAGGGGGAGGTGGGGTATTTGCATTTTAATGGTTTAATAAAACATCTTTGTACTATAATACTTAACATCATCCACCTATTTGGAGTCACAAAGTCCAATTAAGTTTTACAAGAGAGTCTGAAATAGAACTAAAAGTTTAATGACTCCAAACAACTCAAGAGTCCTAATAGTGGCATTTAGATAAGTGTAACTTATCAATATTTGGATTCTCTCTGCATGTGAGTATGTGTGTGTTCCCTGAATTTACTGTTTGCGAAAGTAACTCTCAAAAATAGCTTTTCTTTGGCATATGTACTTGTATATATGTGCTGAGTGAGTTGTATAAACACATAATCTATTTGCATGCTCTAGGACTATTAAAAGTTGTATTAACCTGCCTGAATAATATAAAAAGGTACAAATCACAGTGTACATGGAAGTGCCAATTAATTGTAAAATTCTTTCTAGCCATCCTGACTGAATGTGTCAAGAGCACAGAAGTAAGAGTTAAAAATTAAGCATTACCTTTCTGGTCCCCACTCTTCCACCAGCCGGCTCTGGCTCTTGTATCATGTGGTAAGAGCTGTCTGAGCTCCTCTTCATGGTATTGGCACTGTGAAGTTTTATACTGTACTACTTATTTGTACACTCACATTGGTACCAGTCAAACAGAGGAGGGCTGGGGCTTTGTTTGGGATTGGTTAGAATCAGCATGACATCAGTAGATGACTTGTTTTTCCAGTGTGAGACATTTCATAATTCATTATCTAATGGAAAGCCTTTCTGGCTTCTGAGACACTACTGGGTGATGCACTGAGCCAGTGAAACCCCTGGCTCTGGCTACAAGTAGTCTACCTAGAAAAATATTGGACTCAAACAGATACATCTCAATGAGTGTGTCCAACTTTCAACTTTTACTACTCACACACACGTCTTGTTGTATTCAGGTTCAATTTTATGTCTTTACATAAAACATCTGTTACTTCATGAAGCTGTCTCTATTTACAAAGTATCTTATTATTTTGTACAGGGAAGAGAATCGGTGGTGTTCTTTATAGGAATCATAATTTTATTTTTTTAAGTAAGCGATTTTCATTGAGAAAAAATAGGAAAATCTGTATACCCATATGATGATGGTCTCCCCTCCCCTGATTTGCACTATTATTTTACATCTTGAAATGGAATGCCTACTTCATAAATCATTTATCACCAAGAACTTTGGAAATAGTCATTCTCTGCAAGTGAACTTCATACGTATCCTTCCCAGGTTTTTAGAATCCCATCCTAACTAGCAAAAAAATAAACCCTTATGCATAATTCATTCTTTCCCCCCAAACTTCAACTCGTATGATTTCTAAGTTGTTACAAATATAACATGAGATTAATGAAAGAAGTGAGCACTCCTTGAAACAGGGGTAAAGTTGGTCAGGCTTTTGGGCAGTGAGGAGGGGTGCTGGCAAGTCTGATAAATAACACTGGAGGGGAACTCCTCAGACAAGAATGGTGAAGGCTTGTTTGAAGGAGTATAGTTGAAGCATAAGCCAGGTTCTCATGACAAGTTGGATCAAATGTGCAAAATTGGGAGCTAATGAGAGCCATATGACCAGATATGTTGTTTTGTATGCAGGATTTAACATGCATAAAATAAACTTTTCACTGTGCCCACAAGCAAAATATAGAGGCTCTGGCCTCCTGATGTGTGGCTTAAGCAAGGTTCCCTTAGGACACCAGAAATTTTCTGTGCAGGAGGGTCTCTCCCGGCTAGACACAGAGAAAGTGTGGGTGCTGAGCTGCCTGTGGGGGAGGGGGAGTTCTCATTCTAAGAACTGAATATGCAGAAGTGAAGTAGGAAATCAAATCATTAGGTTGTATTGGAAGAGAAGGAACCTGAGTGGCCAAGAAATAGAACCAGTGATGGTGAACTTCAAACCTGCCCCTCAGTTCGCGGTGGCCGAACCCAAACCCTTTCTAAGAAGGGAACTTCCCCACCCTGTCTGCTGAGAATTAGTGAAGAGTAATGACCTTCAGGGCATCTAAGCTCACCCCCGTCCCACACATGAACCCTGGTGTCCTGAAAAAACCACTCCATGTTGCCCAAAGTCGTGTGGAGGGCACAAAGCAAACCCACTGCACACTCCCCATGTAAACTCAGGCCTCAGTGTTCCCATCTATAAAATGGGATCCATAATATTAACCCCTAGGGTCAAGCTCAAGGTCAGAAAATCGATCCGTGACACTGTTTCTGAGAAGCCTGGTGGCTCCTCTTCCACATCTATGTCACAAGAACCTGCAGCACCGTGCCTAGAGGGGCCGCCCCAAGAGTGTGTCTTTGAAACTCCGTTGGCCATCTGATGCCACCAAAGTGCCCACCTGCCAGGCCAGTGGAGATGCTTCCTCATCTAGTGGAAATCAAGGTGGGGGGGTGGTGGAGGGAGAAGGCAGGTTGAAATAGCTTCCGCGGAATATTCTGGACTGGGAATGGGGTTCTCCCTTCGGAACCCAGGGTCCCAGGGCATCGAGCTGGTCAGCCCAGTCCTGACAAGGATCTCCTTCTCCTGCCTCGGCTTGGTTTCTCTTTCACTTCCTGCCCCCTCCCCCAGAGCTCCCCACACCCCAGGCCCTTCGGGTCCCGGCTTCTCGGCCCTGCTACTGTACCTTGAGCAACACCTGCTGGCAGCTCCCAGGGATCACGCCGGAACGCGCCGCTGCTGAGCCCAGCTCGCGGGACGCCTGGAGTCAGGGCCAAGCCGTGCTGCGCGGCCGCCTCTATTTTTACCCTGAGCACCAGCAAGGGCAACTTCTTTTAAGAGCAGCTCTTGATTTTTCCCCCTTTTTGGCAGCTAAAGAATTCAGGGAGGGAGGAGGAAAAAAGAAAAAAAAAATCACTGTTCAGGGAGTGCAGCTGGGAATCTCTGAACCCAGCCCTCAGTGCCAGGGACTGAAACCACAGTCAATGTCAAGGGCCGGGGCCTGCGGCGGGGCCGGCGGGTCCCCGCGAACACAGGCCAGCGGGCGGGCGGGCGGGCGCGCTCACGCACCGGCCGCTGCCCCCTGGCTGAGTGGGGAGTTCGGTCCTACCAGCCACCGCGCTGGCAGAGTGGCCCGCTGCCACCGCGTTATTCACCTAGTGGAGACGGCCTGATTTACTGGCTACTTCGCAAACCTCCGACTCCACGCTGGAGCATTTTCATGGCTCGGTTCTCGCCGAGAAGCAGCCACTAGCGAACCCGGTGGAGCAGCTTGCTGCGAGAAGGAGCCGGGAGGGAAACTGTGGTACCTTATTTTACTGTAATTGCAAAAGGAACGATGTGCCAGAGATTTATATTTAGAAGTTGTATGTTTCTACTTTTATGTAAATGGAGCAATTAGGGCCCGTCTTGCTGCTGCTAACTCCAATGCTTGTGCATTGCTGGGGAGCTGGTGTTTTCAATCACAATTAGTGAGCTGGTCAAAAAACAAAGTTCGTTTGAGGATAAGAGCTCAGTGGTGCGAGTGG
>NW_007252109.1:683513-757763 GCF_000164805.1 Carlito syrichta
GGGGAGAGAGGCCCGCGTTCGTGTGCCGGCCTGTGGCTCGCGGTGACATGCACCTTAGGGACAAGGATCACCCTAGGGTGGTGTTTACCCATGGCAGCAGCTGTCCCCGTTCAGAGTTGGCATCGATGAAGAAGCAAGAATGTTCACTTTTCTTCTCAAGCAAACCGTATGTCCTTCAGCTTTCATCCAGGCTATTAATTGGTCTCTTTCCTCACTTACTCCTGGAACAAGGAGACAGGCCCAGAAAAGGGGGCCATTTTTTTTTCATGGCTCTGTTATTTTAGCTGCTGCTCGCAGATTGCTGCTATTCGGTCAAAAACACAAGCCAGGAGACACTAACGCCCCAAACAGGTGACTGGGAAGTTGTCCTCTGATTCAGCTGAAATGACACAGAGCTAGGGGTTCAGAAGCATGGGCAAGACCGCTGACAAGTCAGGGTGTTTTAGTTCCTTCCTACGGAAAAAAAATTATATCTGTTTCCAAAAAAGCATGATTTCTGGTTCATCCCGTCTGGGAAACTGCACATAAAACGTGACTATGGAGAGAAATCAAAAGGACTCGAGGTGTTCTCAGCTGCTGACGTGGTATTCTGGGGCTCAGGCAGGAAAACCTGGCCTCGTTGGTGAGTGGTGACTCCCTCAAGAGGCAGCTTGGAATCCAGAAAACGTGGGCAGGATCCAGAGTGATATTTGCCACACTGAGATCACGGGAGTCTGTGATTAAGGGTCTCATCGAATGGTTTAAATTGAATATGGGATTGGCAAACCCTGCCTGTTCCTTGGACAGTCACAGCCTGCACACAGCTTGGGCTGAATGTTAGGTAGGAAGATTTGGGATGCAGAAGGATCAGCATTTCACATTCAAAATTGAACCGGGAAGCTGTTTTCTACTTTTAAGTTAAATCAGTGAATGAGCAGTTCTAAACAGAAGGGAGAGAGAAACATTAAAATTCCCCTGAAATTCATTGAAAACAACAGGGTCAGAAATAGTTAATCCAATGTGATTCCTAAACCTCACATTTCTTTCAGAACCACCGGAATATCCCACAAGGCCTTCTGCTATGTAAGAGCGCTCTGTTTTCAGAGTATTTGGAAATGCCATTGTCTGAACCAAGGGAACCCAGATGCTAGAACTAAAACAATTAGGGAAAGATGAAGGAAGAAAAAAAAAAAAAACAGTAAGTAAACTGTGGTACTTCATTCTAGAGCAGTGGTTCTCAGCTGGGTTGATTTTGCTCCCTAGGGGACATCTGGCAATGTTTGAAGTCATTTTTTGGTTGTCATAACTGGGAAGGAGGTGCTACTGGCCTCTAGTGGGTAGAGGCCAGGGATGCGGCTTCACATTCTCCAATACACAAGACCCCCCACCCAACAAGAAAATTTTCTGGCCCCAAATGTTAATTGTTCAGCAGATGAAATACCCTAATTTAGAGTTATAATTTTAAAGTTTTACCTGATTCCCTTCCCATCCATGCTCCAAAGAGGCCTTGAAAACCAGGAAAAAATATTGTACTTATACAAGGTAATAATTCAAGGGGTTCTGCTTCCTCTTGCATCTGTGTCTTCTGATTGCTGGAGACTATAGGTACAGTGTTCCTCTCAGGCAACATTATTCCAACCAACTTTCCCCTATGGCTTCAATACTTTTTCCTGCTGGCTTTTTGCTCTAACCCAAAGCAGAAACTTGGTGACCAGCAAGAAAACGAGGTGAGCTGGCCCTCACCCAAGTTGTTAGGAGGCAAGAGACTCATGCAAAAGAGCAAATGAAGAATTGAGTTGTTCATTTTAGCAATTCAGTATCAGATAAATCCACACACTAGAGAATTCCCTGAAGTCAAATTCACAAAAGTGAGATTACCATGCCTTTCTCCTAGAGCAAGCAAATACGATGTAGCTTGATTTTATTTGTTTAATGCCTTAGGGAAATGGCATACAATCAATATCCAAAGAGATAAAGCAGTGTGCTTTGGTAAATTCTAATGCTTGTTGCAAGGAACGTTATATTTATCCAAACTTCCTTTGTAAAAGGAAATGGTACGGCTATTAAAGGAAGGCCATGCCCCTCCAGGTGTTACTGTCCAGTGAGAACTGGGGAAACCATTGCGAAGGATTCTACCTCACAGAAAACAGTAATAATAATTCAACAAGTGCTGGTGAAACACGCAAAAGGGAAGTTGCTTGTATCAAACTAGCTTAGATGTGAGATGCTGTTGTCCAGACGGTGACGGCCAGCTTCCCTAGCCCATTCCTTAGGTCCCAAGTGACTTGGGTCATCCACAAAAAGAGGCAGTTGGTCAGAGATCATTATAAGATGTGGAGAGCCATGGGGGAATGTCTTAGACACTCCGACGCCGTGTCATCTTCTCCAACATGTGAATCACAGTCTCCTCAGGTAAATGGTCATTTTAAACCAAAGGCCTCAATCAACTTCAAAATGATTCAGAAATGCCTGGATTCTACCCAAGTAGTAAGCATTTAGTACATGTAAAAAAAATCAATATTGAGAAAAATACTCATTTAAAACCTCCATAGAAAAACATATATGAACAGTAACAAGGAAAAACCACAAACAAAGAACTCAAACTGAGTAAATATGCCCTCAAAGTTCTTCTGAACCAATATACATTTCCAAATTGTTTATCATAACTCAGTTCTAAGCCAATCAGGAAACATCGATTACAATGATTGATCTTCCTGTTGCCCCAGAAGATTATTGAAAAATACTCCCCAAGGAACATAACAGATTGTAGTCATCATTTTCCTCACCTGGATGCCCTTGGGCGATAAGTTCCATTTTTCTGACTTGAAGATATAGAGGTTTAGGATCTAGATTCCATTGGACTGATAAGAGAGCACAGATCTTGATTGGAATCTAGCTTTGCCTAACCACAAAGTTCTCTCCACAAGCTGTTCCTACAGTGTAGCTTCAGAGGGGAAAAGCCCCACCAAAAAGCCTGGGGTCAGTCCTGCATGTATTTTATTTTATTTTTTATCAGTGAATTGTTACCTCCCTCATGTCCTGGCAGAAAGAGTCCAAAGGTTCTGTCCCTTGTGTGAGAGCAACTCCGAGACACGTCCTGGTTGGCACGATGGAGCACCGCTATTCACAGGCACTGTGTACTCCCAGAGACACTGGCAGTAGCTCAGCTAGGTTAGTAAATATTCCCAGGTGCCCCTTCTAATTTTAGGAAGGTCAAGTTTGCAAAAGTGAAATAGCAAGCAGGACTTCTGTCACTCTTTATCAGGTTGGAAAAGCAAACTGTAATCAAACACAATATTCTTACGGCATTTAAACTGGAATCCCTGAATTCTACAACCCGTCTCAAACTTTCAAAAAATAACTTATGACCACAGTCTCTTTTCTTAAGGCTCATTGAGTTCCTCTTGAAAGATGGGATATAGCCAGGTGTGGTGGCCCACATCTGTAATCGCAGCCCTTTGGGAGATGGAAACGAGGATTGCCTGAGTCCAGGGGTTCGAGACCAGCCTGGGCAACTTGGCAACTCCTCGTCTCTACAACAAATCAAAGAAATTAGCCAGGCGTGATGGCGCATGCCTGTGGTTCTAGCTACTTGTAAGGCTGAGGCAGAAGGATCATCTGAGCCCAGCAGATATCGAGGCTGTGGTGGCCGTGAGCGAGTGTGCCACTGCACTCCAGCCTGGGTGATGGAGTGAGACTCCTACTCCAAAAAAAAAAGGAAGATGGGATAGAATGATGAATGAAGGAAAAATCATTATATTAGAAGAGAAAAGGCTCCAGAAAACCTCTCTCCCTAAGGCCAGGGGTTAATTTCGGATCATTTAATGAAAGAGGGGCAGAAAGCCAATAATGTAATTTTGGCCAACTCCAACATCATTTAATGACGAACTGAGCATAATTAAAATGGTGCTCCCTATAGAAAAGAGTTCACCCAATAAGTTTCCCAAATTTCAAGGAGTTTTTGCTTTATTAGATGCTGTTAGCTTCATGTTAGTCACAGGAAAAAAAAATGCCCACATACACACGCACGCCTAAATGTAGTCAGTTTGCTCAGCTGCTGCTGACGTCACTGCTGCCCACTAGAGTGAGTTACTGTCATAACCCTTCTTCTTTTATTAATCACAGGCTGGAGGAAGCACAAAGTGGGTGACATCATTAGGCAAAGGACCGGCTAACTCATGCTCCAATTTACTCAGCTTTATTATAACATTTCTCGAGTGTCATATGAAAGTGATTACCATTTCACACATTCCCCCACTGAACAATCATCCCTAACCTTCAATTCAAACTCCCAAAGAAAAGCTTAGCTTTTCAGATGGAGGTATGTGAAGGCCAGATCTCACTTAGGGTCCTCGTCCCAAGAAGGAATGTCCTCCTCAGAACAGATCTTCTTGGGCTTGCAGCAGAGGCAGTTTATAGAACTACCGCATCCTACATAACTCTCGGTTTGCTCTGGCCCTGCTGGTGGCCTCTGGGCTGGAGGGAACACTGATGATCCAGGTGGGTGCAGCCAGGCATGGCCTTCTGGTGACCGGTGGCATACAACCTGCACCTCAGAGTTCTGAAATGAGAAAAAAGACCATTTGACGACGGGGCAAAAGGTAGTGGTTGAATGTGTGGGTCCTGCAGTCAGACTGCCTGGGTTCAATTCAGGATTCACCAGTTTCAGACTGGAGGCTACTGGGCAAATGACTTAGTTCCCCCATTAGCAAATCCTGATCATGATAGCACCTCCTTCATAGGTAGGATTGTCGTGAGGGACAGGTGAGTTAATACATGTGAGGCACATGGAATGTGCCTGGTACATAGTAAATGTTGCTTACTGGCAATATTTTTCTTCCTTTCCTTAAAAAGCTTTGCTGGTTGAACTAGACTTCCTGTGTTCCACTCTGTAGAGCCTTACAAAGATGAGCAAACATTCCATGACAAGCCATCAGGGCAGACTGGTACTGGGGAGACCCCACTACACATCGGGCTCTGTACTTGGCTGGAAAGTTACCAGCCTGTCTACCTCTCTGTGGTCCAGTTTTCACATCTGCTATTTATCCAATGACAATCTTCTGGAAACTGAAAAAAAAAAAGCACGTGATCAAAACCAAAAGACATCGGCTCAAAGATTCTCAAAAGCTGAGCATATTTCTGTTGTTTCTTTTTCTTTTTTTTTTTTTTTTTTGAATTGGAGTCTCAATCTGTCGCCCAGACTGGAGTGCAGTGGCCGCTCCCGGCCACCGCAGCCTCGACCTGCTGGGCTCTGGCGATCCTTCCACCTCAGCCTTCCGAGTAGCCGGAATTACAGGCGCGCACTACCACACCCGGCTGATTTTTTTATTTATTGTAGAGATGAGGTCTTGCTGCTCAGGTGGGTCTCGAACCCGCGGGTTCAGGCAATCCACTCACCTCAGCCTCCCAAAGGCGCGGGATTACAGGCTGAGCCACCAAGCCCGGCTCTGTTGTTTATTTTTAAATGGACATAGTTCTCAGGCTGTATGGGAATATATGGAGTATCTCCACAATTATATGCATCAGGAAAAGCAAATGTTTTTTTGTTTTTGTTTTTTTTTTACCACAGACCAGGCTATACTTCATCCTCTTAAACTAGCATCTTGGGGCCCTTGCAGAAGCCATTTTATAGATGTCTTCTCTCATCCTCTTACTTGCATTCCCATCCTGAGGGTATTTTAAGGAGTCAAAACAAAGCTTACTTAGGCGTGTGTGAGAGACAGAAAGTTAGACCAAAAGAAAAGGCCAGGACTTTGTAATATTTAGATAATGATGAAATTGGCTCGGCTGATGCAGAGTGCAATAATTACTTGGATAATATATTACTTGGGTTCACCTTTGCTCTGTAGGGAATTATAAGCACTCTACTAGGTGAGATGTTTGGCTTCCAAAAACGATCAGCTGGTGCATGCTGGAACTGCCAGACATGTAGTGAATAAAATAATGATACCTAGCAACTTTATGACCTCCACATTGGAAGCTTCTTTTAGACAACAAAGCATGCCAAGATATCTGCTGCCCCTAACCGGTACCATAAAGAATAGCACTTTCTTTTCTTAGGAAGCAAAGTAAGATTCAGGTACAGTTAGTTAGTTGGTAGCTGAGTCAGTATCCTAGGTTGTAGTCGTGAATTTGACCACTTGCATGGGCCTGCTTGTTGCACATAAGGCAAAACCATCAGGTGGGTTTACATTCTGTCTCAGTTTTCCTGATGAAGAGGTACTCCTGATTTCCAGCAGCTGCCTGGGTGGAAGCAGGGCAAAGGGTTGACCAAGCACAAGTCATTGACACATTGCTTGTTAATAGTGTGACTAGAGGAAATTCTCATGCGGGGGCAGGATGGCACTAAAAAGTACATATCCTTCTTCCAGAGAAATTTTTCAGAGACCCAGAAAAAGAATGTGACCACCAGGAAAAGTGAATCCTACTGACATGGAATGTCCCAGACTTACCAGGTGATCCAGATTTTCTGTTAGTGGGAAGAAGTTGAAGTGCCCTCTTCTGGTGTGTCTGTATAGAAAGAAACCCTGTAAAGGTAGCAGTCGGGCCATCTTCCCTCCGATCTGTCCACTCCCAATACCAAAACCATTGCTTTGTATAAATGACATCCATCCTGAGATGAAAGTAGCACATATTCTTTGTAGAAAATGTAGATGAGTACAAAAAATGTAAATCATATATAATCATCCTTCCCAGAAAAGACCATTATTAAAATTTCTGTGTGTGTGTAAAACAAAATTACAGTCCTACTATAATATAATTTTGTATATTGCTTTTGTCACCTATCATTATATGTTAAGTATTTTCAATGGTCAATTATTCCTTGAAAATATTAATGACTATGGAGTAATCTATCAAATAGATGTCTTTATTTTGAAGCCAGTTCATTATTATTAAACGTTGAAGTCCATTTCTGAAATTTTGCAGTTATAGGTAGTATTTCAGGCATCTTTTTATATTTTTGACTGCATCCCTGATTATTTTCTCAAGATAAATTTCTAGAAGTTAAATCATTGGATCTAAGAATATGGACATGTTTAAGATCTTCACACCAGGCTCGGTGGCTCAGCCTGTAATCCCATGCCTTTGGGAGGCTGAGATGAGTGTATTGCTTGAGCCTGCGGGTTTGAGACCCGCCTGGGCAGGCGAGACCTCATCTCTACAATAAATCAAAAAATCAGCCGGGCGTGGTATTGCGCGCCTGTAATTCCAGCTACTCGGAAGACTGAGGCGGAAGGATCGCCGGAGCCCAGCAGGTCGAGGCTGCGGTGGCTGGAAGCGGCCACTGCACTCCAGTCTGGGCGACAGAGTGAGACTCTAACTAAAAAAAAAAAAAAAAAAAAAAATCTTCACATATATTGCCAATTGCTTTCTTGAAAGTTTTTGCCTATTTGCGTTTCAACCAATAGTGTAAGGGCATGATCTTTCTCATGTCTTGGCCTGAATGTCATCATCGATCTCCCCATCCAGATAAAATATGGAATATGCTTGGATTTAATTTGAATTTTTTAATTATTAAAGATAAAGCACTTCACTGTTCATTTACACAACTTCCTTTTAAGTCCTTGTTTATGCTCTTTGCCCATTGTTTATCTCTTTTATAAATAAGAACTCTATTTAGATACTTTTATATTTTAAAAAAATTTCATTGCATATACATTTATCTTATCTATATTAAAATATATTTAATTATTGAGAACTCTTTTTACATTAAAGACCCTAACCCACTATCTGCTACATATTTTTGTAATTTTTTCCCTGTTTGTTCCTGGCTCTTTTTTTTGTTTATAGCATTTCAGACTGAATGAGAGTTTACATTTTTATTAGACTAATTACAAATCCTTTTCTTTATGTGGAGGCTTCTCTATCAGGAAATCAAATTGGTATTCATCTATATTTTTCTCTAAATATTTTTTGGCATTTCATTCTTTAAAATATCTGGGATATATTTTGACATATACAATAAGGAAGGACTGCAACTTAAAAAAAAAATTCCAAAGATTGAATTAGCACAATGTATGGATTTCCCCCTTTGGAATATCATTTTTATCACCTATTGAAAGTGTGCAAGTCCACACCCAAAAGTCATTGTGATTAAAATATTGATTCTCAGTGTCAGGGCTTTATACAAACTGTAGATAATTCTAGGTTTCTCTACCTGTAGTTACTCCAAGTTTGCCATTTAATGATAGCATATCATTAAACAGTATTTTAATTAAAATGACTTTTTAAATTATAAAAATAATAGATGTTCATTTTTAAAATGCAAACACCATGGAGGATAAAAGAAAGAAAGAAAGAGAAAGAGGAAGGAGAATAAGGAGGACAGAAAAGAAGGAAAGGGAGGGAGAGAGTGAAGCAGGGAGGGAGGGAGGACCCCTAAAATTTAATCACCCAAACCAGAAACAAAATTATCATTTATGCCTTTCCAGAAATGGAAAAATCTTTCTTCATCTCAGGAACATTTTCTTCTATTGCATTTTTGACAAGTGTTTTTGTTTGTTTCTAAAATTTTCTTGAAAGTGTAAATTGTTGATTTAAAGATTCTTTAGTTTTTGAGTGTGCTCTTTAGCTTTCTTTGCTCTTTTGTTTAGTTTCTTCTTGTTAGTTGCAGAATTTATGCAAAGCCCCATGTTGCTGTTTTATTCTTTTCTGTCAACTCATTTTTGAATGTGATAAGACAGCAGGTCTACTGTTTGCCCCAAAATAGTACAGTTGCATTCTCATCCACCCTCCTTTCTACTTCCCTGACCACCATTTACATCTTGTCTTAGCCCTTCAGTTGGAGTGCAGGGTGCTGATGGTTTTGGGGACCTAGGATGAGAGCTGAGTCCATGGGCAGGAGCTCTCATGTGACCCTGTGGCCAGGGCCTATTCTGTTAAGTTGGGAGTATGCCCGTTCAGTTGGAAAAATACCCTTCGGGTCTCAGCTTGTACCCTGGCTTTTGAACTAACTGGGTTAGAAAGATGCTGCAGTTTGCAGGTTTCCCTTTTGTACTGCTAGGTGTGTTTTAGTCTTCATCAAACCTCTTATTTACTGCTCTCTCATGCCTCACTTTCTTTTCTCACCTGCAACAGATCCTCCATTCCCCATTCTTAGAGGTGAGCTTGTATCACTACTAACAAAACTTAGTGAAAGAAAACTGAAGTGACACCCACGCACTCCAGGCTTGGTTGCTGACACCTGGCTTGTCCTCTGGTCATTGGGTCCTTCCACCACAAGGTGTAGGCCACAGCCCTCTGGTGTAGGCCACAGCCCTCTGGTGGCTGGCTGCTGACAAGTCAGCCCTGCTTCTTCACAGCCTCTTGCATACAAACTCTGTCTGTGGGCACGTCTTCCTCCTAGGCTCTCCTCCTTGGCAGGACCGAAGATAGCCCCAACCATGTAGACCATATTAGGTCCACAGGAAACTCACCCATTTCTGGTCCGCTATTGGCAGGAATATGGTTTCTTCATAAACATAGCTCTCTCTTCATTTTGCCTTCTACCTTGCCATAGGCCCATTTACATTTTTGGGGACATGAGTCAGGCATCAGTATGCAAGGTCCCCCAACTGCAGGGAATGTTGAAGCCTATGTTATCTCACCAGAGTCGAAGAAAGTTAGCTCTGCTGCCTTGAGGGAGATGAAACTCATACCTGGCCGATGTTTTCCTGAAAGGCATTTTACAAAATCCTTTCTCTTCACTCTTTCAAATTTTTGAATTCTCAGTGTCTGGCAAGGGTTTTAAGAATCATGAAAACTGTACTCAGATTATCTACTTTAAAGGTTCCTTTGCAACAGTCTATATCACCCTCACTCTGGTATCTGATAACTATCTGGCATTTTGGCTCCTGAGTTAGAATTTCAATTCTAAAATACCATAGATTAGGAACATTTATTTCCTAGTATTGATTGAGTGAGAAATAGACATTGATCTTAGACATAATCATTTGGGCATCTATTTCTTATAGCAACTTTTGGCGTCTAGGGAAAGAAGAGCAGAGGATTAGAAACTTAAAGGCAGGGTCTTGGGAACCCTTGTATTTAAGAGGTGAGTGAAGCCAGGCGTGGTGGCTCATGCCTATTATCCCAGCATTTTTGGAGGCTGAGAGGAGAGGATTGTCTGAGGCTGTGGGTTGAGACCAGCCAGGGCAACATGGTGAGACCTTACCTCTATAGTAAATCAATAAATTAACTGGGCATGGTGGCACATGCCTGTAGTTCTAGCTACTTGAAAGGCTGAGGCAGAAAGATTGCCTGAGCCTAGCAGGTCAAAGCTGTGGTGACCATGAGTAGTGTGACACTGCACTCCTGCTTGGGTGACAGAGTGAGACTCTGACTCAAAAAAAGAGGTGTGTGGAAGAAGAGAAGACTGTGAGGAACTTTCAGAAGAAGTCAGATGCGCAGGAGAAAAATTAGTAGGGAGCATTGTCAAGAAAACCAAGAAAAGTGAGAGTTTTAAAGTGTCAGATGACGCAGTGTGGTCAAGAAATACATAAACAGAAAAATCCAGTAGATCTTGCAATATTCACATCAGTGCCAGTTCTCCAGCCCAACCAGCTTCATCATTAATGATGGTTTTCAGTGGGACAGGAAGGGGATTAGGGACTAAGAAGATGCATTGTGTCCAAAGTTGTGAAGAAGAAATGGAATAATTACTGGAGATGGAGATACTGAAGATTGAGAGAAAGCCCTCTTAAATTTCAAGATAGAGATTTAAGCTTATTTCTCTTCTAAGAGAAATTAGCCAGTAAACAATGATAATTTAGCAATACAAGAGAATACAAAGAAGCTAGTTTCCTGCAGTCATAAGGAATGATGGGTTGATTTCAAAATTCACCCATGCTCAGACCACTTCTTCCTACCTCCATCATGGCCTCTCGGGTCAAACTACCATCCGAGTTGTCCTAAATTCACCACCACACCTGAATTATTGCAATAGCCTCCTAGCAGATCTTCCTACTTCCATCCTTGCCCCATAGTCTATTCAGAATCCAACACTCAAAATGACTTTTTCAAAAATAAAGTCAGATGAGGTCCCTCCTTTGCTCAGACCCTCCCGTGACCTCTCTACTCACTCACTCCCTATTGTGTCCAGAAAGCAGCTCTGGGATCTGGCCATGTTCCAACCACTTCTTTCTCTCTGCTACTCCTTGCTCTGTCTATTCCTCCCGCCTGAGTCCCCTTGCTGTCTTTCCAATAGACAGATCCCATGCACGCTCCAGAACCTTTGCTCTTAACAGTCTCTCTGTCAGAAGTTTCACCATTTTCTACCAAACAGCCCCAGAGCTCACTCCCTAACTTTTTTTTCCAGTTATTTCCACTAGGGTAGTCACTGGTCACATGTACTTGTTGAACACTAGGATGTGACTATTGCGACTGGCTACACATTGGGCAGTGCTTGCAGAGAGATCTGGACTTAGGTTCTGGCAAAGCAAGAGCCCAAAAAGGACTGCAGAGAACGGGAGTCAGAAGAAATTATTTCCAGATCAATGAGGCCTTTTTTTGACTACTCAGTATAAAATAGCAACTGACTCTGGTACATCCTAATACCCAACCTGTTTTATTTTCTCCATTATACGTATCACTATCGGAAATATTTGTTTATTGTCTACCTGACAGTACTAGAATGAGGGTAGAGACATTGTTTTGTTAACAGATGAGTCTGACAAGTCAACCCAGGGAGTGGTCATGGAGTGTGTTTCTTTCTTTCTTTCTTTCTTTTTTTTTGAGTTGGAGTCTCACTCTGTCACCCAGACTGGAGTGCAGTAGCTACTCCCAGCCAGCACTTAAAATTGTGTCTGGCATATAGTAATTGCTTAATAAATATTTGCTGACTGATGAATTAATCCTAAGCACAGGGGGTAGAATTAGCCTTAAACTACAACAGGAAGAAAAAGTAAAGGATGAGCATAAAACGACATGATTGTAAATGAAAGAGAAGGGGATTAAGAGAGTTTTCATCTAATTGATATTTCGGGGGAAAAGAAGATAAGTTCATCTGCAGGGAGAGATGTCCAAGATGGTGGAGATGAGGAGATGGAAGAATTGAGAAGATAGTTGAAATGTTGTAATGGCAGCAGAATGGGTAGAAGATGAAGGGAATACAGACAACTCCACGCATCCTTAAAGACTGTTGAGACTGAATGCATTGAAGTTTCAAGGAGCACCAAACCACATAGGTGTTCTCTCTCACCCAGAAGTGTTCTTCACCCCAAGGTGTAGAAGAGAGAAGCCAATTGTTTCGATAAAGAATTGCAGTCCAGTAGGCCTTTTTATGATAATGAAAATGTTCTATAACCCTTGCTGTGCAATAGGGTAGCCACTGGCCACATGTACTTGTTGAACACTAGGACGTGACTATTGCGACTGGCTACACATTGGGCAGTGCTTGCAGAGCGATCTGAACTTAGGTTCTGGCAGAGCAAGAGCCCAAAAAGGACTGCAGAGAACAGGAGTCAGAGGAAATGTCATAAAGAAACTGATGAAAATCTGAACTTGGTGAAGAAGTGAAGGCTGATAATTTGTGAACAATAGAATCATCCAGGAAGCGTAGGTGTTGAAGATGTGAAATGTGGGCATGTTTGGAGCAAGATAGAGCAAGCTGACAGGAAGTGGTTCTTAGAGAGTGAATATTGAAGATTAAGGTTTCAAAGGACAAGGGGTTGTAAATAGTGAAACAAACAGCACAGGGAGTGGTCATGGGGTGTGTTTCTTTCTTTTTTTTTTTGAGTTGGAGTCTCACTCTGTCACCCAGACTGGAGTGCAGTGGCCACTCCCAGCCACCACAGCCTCGACCTGCCGGGCTCCGGCGATCCTTCCACCTCAGCCTTCCAAGTAGCGGGAACTACAGATGCCCGCTACCACACCCGGCTAATTTTTTGATTTATTGTAGAGATGAGGTCTCGCCAAGTTGCCCAGGTGGGTGTCGAACCCGTGGGCTCAGGCAATCCACTCACCTCAGCCTCCCAAAGTGCAGGATTATGGACTGAACCACAGAGCCCGGCTGGGGTGTGTTTCATATGTGGAGTAGATGTAAAAGTCCTTGGTGTTAAGGAATTCGAAGGCCTGTAAGAGAGGGTTGAATGCATTACAAAATCTAGGGTGGGTGTCAGGCAGAGATGTACTATGGGATGTCCACAGCCTCAAGGTTGTTTTTCTATGAGGGTGGAAATGCGATGAAAAAGATGCTCTGTTATCACTGATCAAGTGTTCATCTATGTTAGGCATGACACAAAGTGCTTGATTTATGTGTAATACCCTTTAATCCTTTGAATAACCTTTTGAGCTAGGTTTTATTTTATTTTTATAATTTTGTTAGAGAGGGCCTTGCTCTGTCACTCAGGCTGGAGTGCAGAGGTATGATCAGAGCTCACTGCAGCCTCTAACTACTGCAATCCTCCCACCTCAGCCACTCGAATAGCTAAGACTACAGTGGCACACCACCATGCCCAGAGAATTTTTAAAATTTTTAGTAGAGAGGAGTCAGAGGAATTGTCCGGGGTGACGGGTGTTCACTATGTTGTTCGGGCTGGTCTTGAACTCCTGACCTTGAGTGATTGAGATTATAGGTGTGAGCCACTGCACTCAGCTGAAATAGGTTTCTTATTATTGCCATTTACAGATGAAGCCACCCACTGAGGCTTAGAAAGTCCAAATAACTTGCCCAAGGCTATATACTGAAGGTGTGCTGGAGCTAGGATTTGAATCCAAGCAGATAAATATGAAAGTTTATGCGGTTTAACTCCAAGCACTATTGCCTTGTTACTGGGAGCAGCAGTGCGTAGAAACGAGTCCTTAGTGATTCCTACCACCCTCACCCTCACCCAAGTCTCCCAGATCAGGGAGCTGCAAAAAAAAAAAAAAAAAAAAAAATGCATGTTTGATTGGAATTGAAGGTAGAATGTCCATAGAATGTCCATCTCAATGTCAGAGAAGATTTGATAGTGGGGCAAGCACTTAGGGAAAAAAACTGAGAGTTAGTGGCAGCTTATTTACAGAAGAACAGTATAATACTAGGAAGGGGTACATGTATGGAAGGAAGAGAATGGAGGCACAGAGCCCATTGGATGAAATTTCTGGAAAGAACAGATCCTTGGAAGGACTTAATTTCGGGATGGTGTTAAAGGCTGACAAAGCAAACATTAATTGACCCTCAGCTTTCATACTTAAAATACAATATACTTGGCATGAACTATACCATATCTCATGCCACTGCACTTTTAACTGGCTTTCCTGTATTAATAGCTATTAGAAGGGCACTAAAGATGAAAAAATCTTAAATTTATGACTGCTGGGTTAGCAAAGTAGCATTCAACTGATTTTTTTCTATACCCGCTTTCATGAGAATATTGCACAAGATAAAAACGTCCAAAAAAAACATAAAAGTGGGGATGAATCTTAATCCACATTCACAGGTGGTCAGGATAGATAATTTACTTTATTTTTCTATGATTGCATTAAATTTATACCCTGAGCCTTCAATTTGCCATATGCTGGTAAATGAGCCTCACTCTATTTGAAGTCTTTAAAATTTTTCTGCACCTAAATTCAGGGATAAGGGGGGGAGGGAGTGAGGTAGTGCTGAAGGATACACAAGCTTATCTAATTTTGTCACTGTCTTGTGAGGGAGAGCATAAGGTGTGGCTTGTCACCTCTCTTGGCTATATCCTCCGGGACTCTTCCTGCCTGCTCTAGAAAGGTCAGAGATAAATTGTTCCTCATTCTTAACTGTGGAGACTTTTATTAGTTTTCAAGTTCTGGTCGGTATAATAAGGCAAAAATAAAAATAATAAGCAAAACCGAACAACATAAAGACAAAATTACCTTTATCTCTTGATAAGAGATATGAATATACTGCAGGTATGACTTTTCAGGGCACATATCCATGTTCAAAACAGCATGGCATTTCTTTAGTTCTCAAATCTAAATTTTAGTTCTCAAAAATTGGTGGGAAGTCAAGCCTCTTTAATGACTTTTTTCCCTCCCCATATTCCAAAGTTTCCTGGGTCTCAGACAAAGGAAAACCCTTCTGTTCATAGGTCCCCCCACTGGCCAGTGCTGGGATGCCAGTGTCATCTGCAAGGCCCCAAGAGGACTGAGACCTCACTGCTCTCCCAGGCACTGTCCAGTTTCATGCAAATCTCCACAGCTCCTGTTAGGGGGTACCAAGCTCCCTCTCACCGCTCCTTCTCCACCCTCAGTCACCAGCCACATCCATTTTATTATCCTCTTTTGCCCTGCCTGTGCCTGATACCCATCATTGTCTTTTCCAAAGAGGGTGGAGTCCGGCCTGCAGAAAGACCTGAGGCAAAGATGTACAAAAATGTGTCTTTTTACCTGTCATGTGGGAAAAGAGAGCAACAGGGAAAGCAAACACAAAGCAATATTAAACCCAACTGTATTCACCATCCTATGGCCTGAACAAACCCTAACTATTTTAAATTATTATAAACTAATGTGAGTTCAGCTGGACAACAGAACACAAATATTCAAAAATTAATATACCATTATTAGAGGAAAAATACTGTACAATGACTAGGGATTGTTTTAGAAGGTAATTCCTTCTCTTCTCTCCATTTTATAAATGAAAGAAAAGATGCATAAATAAAGTGCCTACTCCAAATTTACACAACTATGCATGAAACTATGGTAGAGTTCGACTACAAACCCACGTCTATCCAGGTCCAAAGTCCAAAATCTCAGTAAACACTCTTCAAATATTCTCTGTTTTAATCCTGTAATATCCACACATGAAGCCGATGAAGAAGGTGATTTTCGTTCTCTGATTACAATTTAGCTCGTTCCCAGGATGCCATTAAAATTGTTCTCACAAATATTATCAAGACTCCCTTATATAGAATATGTCAGTATATTTGTTTCCATCCTTGGCTGCTCCCTCCCCAAACTCTCTTGTCCCATGACTGTCTTGACACTCTTGTCCCAGGTTCTCGCTCACTGAGTGCTTCCTCTCAGTGTCGCCTTTGGCCTCCCTTCTCCTTGGCCCTCTGTTCTTCTCAGTCTAGACTCAGACTCCCTCTGAACGATTGCATCAACTTCCTGGTTTTAACGGATAATGTCGATGATTTCCGGTCTCTCTCTGGCCCCACCTTGTCTCTGAACTTCAGACTCCTATAGACAATCATCTGTTGATTTTATCCATTCAAGTGTCCTTTAGGTACCTTCAGCAGAACATGTTAAAATGGAACCAATTTCTCTCTCCCTAAATCAGCTCCTGCTTTTGAATTTTGATCTCAGCTGTTGGATTCCAATCACCCAAGAGTTACTCTTGACTATTTTCTCTTCCCCACAACTTTAGTGTATATTCAATCAATAACCACATCATAACCACTTACCTTCTAAATATATGTATGGCTTAGATTTTTCAGTAGTACTCTAAAAAAGTGATAGGGTTATAAAACAGGGCATTATAGATTAGGACTTAGCCCAGGTTCTAGCACGATGAAAACACGCAAATGTTGGCTATTAATTTTACTAATATATAAACAATAACAGCAACCACCACCACAACAGAGGAACACTGTGCCACTGCAGACCATGTTGTTAATTCATTGGATGCTGGATCTTTTGGATTAATACTTCTTTTGTGTCCTTTCTTTTTTATTTCGTATTTTCCATGTCTTTGCTCTGTATCCTGAGAGATTTCTTCAATTTTACCATCTATCTCTCCTTTTACTTTGTTTTAATTTACATTTTTAATTTGTAAAAGTGTTTATATTGTCCTCGATTTCCTTTCTGTCTTTGGGTTTGATTTCTTCCAAAATATTTCTAAGGGCACTTTTTAATAGTGCCCTTTGAAAAGATAATTTCTGTTCTGTGCTCTGAATAATTTCTGTTTTCCACATCATCAGTTTTTCTTTCATCTTTCATATCTTTGGTTTCCCTCATGCCTAGTGATGCTATGTTGTCCTTTTATATTTATGGTAGAGTATGTTAATTACTAGAGCTGGAATGGGTGCTCTTTGCTATTGTCTAAAGAGTTCTGTTTCCTGTTCTCTAACTCTTGATGTTAGGAAATATGAGCATACAATTTTGTTTGGCTTAGTCATCTGTATCTTGAACCCTAACGCCTAGAAGATTGGCATATAAGAAGGACCCCTAAAACAAAACCCATTATTATTGAAGGCCTTTTCCTATTGTAGTTAACAAGATTGTTAGTGGAATCTAACCTAGTTCTGGGAAAGAAAGAAGAATTTATTTTAAGCATGATCAACTCTTCGAGCCAATTTTCTTTTTTTCTCTTGTTTTTATTATAGAAACTTTCTAAATTTAAATCAAAACAGAAAGAGCAGTACTTATCTGATAACTCACGTCCTCTGCATTAATAATTAGAAGATATGAATCCTGATTCCATTTGTATTAGTGAGATCTTGAGACATATCACTTGACTCTCAAATCTCAGTTTCTCTAAATATAGAGGCCATAAATCTCATCAACTGCCTGCTTCCCAGGGTTTTGTGGGAATTTAAGTTAATATCTTATATCACCTTAGAAATAATACATTTTACAAATACCTTTACTAGCCTTCAATCTTTAACTCATAACTGTACCATAGCATATTTTTCAGACCACAAGCGATTCTTCAAAAACAGTGTGTGATAACACATTTTATTAACTTGCACATACCACGGAATATGTTTCTGGATTGTTGCACATGAATACAAACTTGATTAAGTCAAAATCTCAGGCAGTAATCTTTTTTTTTTCCTTTTTTGAGTCAGAGTCTCACTCTGTCAACCAGGCTGGAGTGCAGTATCACGCTCACAGCCACCACAGCCTCTGCCTGCTGGGCTCAGGCGATCTTTTCACCTCAGCCTTCCAAGTAGATGGAACCACAGGCATGCGCCACCATGCCCAGCCAATTTTTTAATTTATTGTGGAGATGAGATCTCACCAAATTGCCCAGGCTGGTCTCAAACCTGTGGGCTCAGGCAATCCTCTCACCTCAACCTCCCAAAGTACTGGGATTATAGGAATGAGCCATCACACCTGACCAGCAGTAATCTTTTGATTTTAGCACTCTATTCATGTTATCTCTCCATGACCTTCTGTTTGCTTCTGGAGAAGTCTGAAGCCAGCTTGTTGCTCTCCAAATTAGCTTGTTACTATCTTTTTATTTTCTTCATGGATGCATATAAGCTGTTTTATTTATTTATATATATTTATTTACTTTCATAATTCAAAAACTTACTATGATGGAATAATATATTTTTTATTAATATTTCCTGAAATGTGTTTAGCCCTTTTCAATCTGCACACTTTAGTGTGTTGTTGTCGTTGTTTTGTTTAAGAAAGTTTTCTTACAATTAGTCTCCAATTCCTAGGTTGATTTTCCATTCTATGAACCCTATATCTTTTCTCTCGCAGAATCTGTCTCTTACTACGTTTGATCTTTTTATTGGAAAAGTGTGTCATTCTCATCAGTGTTGAATTTTATTCAATATCCATCTTGTCCTTTATGGCTTCTAGTGCAGTTTTTAATTCTGCAATTGCAATTTTAGTTTCTTTGCAATCCTTTTTTATCTTACTTAGTTCTTTTTTAATCCTTGATTTCTTTCTAAATTATTCTATTGCTTTTATAATATCACCCTCTCTTTTCAGACCACTTTTTCTTAGACTGTTTCAAGATACCAGATTTCTAAAATGTTCTTATACTAGTAAATAACTTCAGGAAGAATGCTTTTCCATTGAATGTTAAATATCATGGGCGTTCTTTTTTTCAACCACATAGCTCTTACTTTGTTTCTTTTTTTCCTCTTCATCCATTTCAGCTTCAGATAGTTATTCAAATTTGCTGTTTGCAATTAAACAGAGAAGGTTGATTCTTTGGCTCTGTTCCCTGGCTTCTATAGCCTGGTAAAATACCCTGAAAAGAAGGTAGTTGGTATCTCCTAGAATCTGGCAAACTTTCTTCATAGGATCATTGATTTTGAGATATTTTGCATCAGCGGTATTCATGACACACTTTTATAGAGGTAATCCCACTTCAAATCCTGCAGGCTTTACCAAGGGCTTTACTGAGGGGGTGATGTTTCCAAGATTCAAGAATCAACGTGTGAGTGTCTGTTCCCCTTGTTTTCTGAACATGACAGTCCCAAGATTGATGCAGAATAGTGAAGGGGGTAGAAAAGAGAGGAGAGAGGAAAAGGGGCAATATTTTAGCCTCTTTGGAAAATTCTACCTGTACAGCAAAAGGGGAGAAGGGTTGGTTAGTTTAGCTAGGGGTCAAAAACTGGGAAAAGAGATAAAGCATTTTCCTTTTTATTACTGATGAAAAGTCCTTTTTAATTTCATGAATCAATGAATAGGCTGGTCAATCAGGCCGCAAGAAAACTAAAGTTAATGGAAATATCCCCTGAATTCTTGATATCATTGTCTGTCTGTGTCACAGGTAACCAAAAATGGAATCAGGAGGATGACTCTTCTGTGAAATGATGAGACAAATTCTATGTTCCTATCTTCTATCCCTGAAGGGGTTTTAAGGAGAAGAAGGGGTCTCTGCAGGGTTTTTATTGAGCATTTGGACCAACCAATTTTCTTTCTTCTAATATCCAATAAGATTCTGGATGGGAACAAAAACCTAGACTTTCCTTCCTTTCTCTCTATCTCAAGTACACCTTTTCAGCACATTTCCCTTTATTTATACTACTCTCTATTAACCATCCTATTTGCACTCAAAATGAGGTATTACACATCAGTACTCAGCTGCTGTTCTCAATCACAATTTCCTTTATCAAATAACCAAGGAAACAGATATTTCTGATTAGTAATGTTCTAAAACATGACAAGTAAAATAGTACACAAAATTCTAAGTGAACTGATTATTAGAGTTACAATTAATGATCGCCATAATTATTAATGTTTTTGTGTTCATAACCAGCCTAAGACTCGTTTTCTGAGCAGGAAACGTCTCAAGAGTTTGTAAACTTGCCATGGAGTCACAGATTCTGACAGCCAGCAGGGTCTTCATGAGTCATGAGTTCCACCACAGCTCAGATCTGCCAAAATGCAACTCTTCCCCACATTTTTCCACAGGAACTGGGGGTGCCTCTGCCTTCGGAAAGCTACCCCTGACTTTGTCCACAGTCAATAAACTCTGCTTAATAATGACAATGAAAATAAGTGTTCCATTTCACTTTTCTCCCTGAATACCTCTACTTAGGGAACCACAAATGTTCCCCCAAGTCATTTATTCCATTGCTTGATTGACTGCACAGTCAAAAACATTTTCCTACTGTCTCCCTTGAATGTTTCCATTTTCTTCTCACATCTCAGTCTCTCCCTCCTTGTCTTATGCATGTACAACACTCTAAACTACGTTGGTGGTTAGGAAGCCACGCTGGGAGGACACTGCATCAAATTTCTTGTTTCCAGGTAGCCAAGTCCAAGAATATATTTTTGGATTCTAGATATAAGCTGAGTTTGGTTTGCATCTGTTCATTGTTAGGAAAAAAGTTCTCTGCTTATTTGCTTATTTTTAAAATGTGGAAACTATGCTGAGGCAGAAGACTAGTGAGCCAAAGAGATGTATGGAGAGACAAGGGGCAAGGGACTTGTGATTGCATGATGGCCACTGTCCCTACTAATAACTAAGGGATTTGCAGGAACAATTAGTCCTTTTCTCCCAGGGAATGCTCTTTGGAGAGTCCAACTAAGGTATCATATGTTCGTGTACATGAACCCACAGAGATGAGTGTAAGTCTCTGTGCCCTTGTGGGTGTGTAAAGTACACCAGCAATGGAGGTCAATGAAAGATCTGTTTCATCTAGTTGCTCCTTGCGTCTCCAACTTTAGTCCTTCTGCTTAGAGCTGTCAGTAGGATCAGCCTTATGAGATGTCTTGGTCAAAGGTCACTTACCTTTGACGTGACCCCAAAAACCCTTTCTTCCCAAAGTAATGACCTCGGGCAGGTAATATCAGCTAAGAAAAAGTCATCCTTTTATGTTTGAGAGATTGCTTAAGCGACCTCCCAGCATGACAATATTCCTGACATTCAAGTTCACTAAATTTCTATTGGTCTTGCACTGAGGGGCTGGGATGTATTCTGAATAAAATGGATAACCTACACTTCCACATAGGGAGAAAGCAAATCTTAATTAACTGCTAAATCTTTGATGACAACTGTGGTGTCGTGAAGAACAGGGAGATCAAGGAGTTGGTGCTTACCAAGATAAGACAGCCAGATTTTCCTTAATAAGTGACCCAAGGGCTGAAAACCAAAGAAAAAGGATTTTTCTCTATAACAACATCTCAAAGTCACAAACACACACACAAAAACCAGCACAATGAGTGTAATTAATGCTTATAGTGTTTCCAAAGCACTTGCAACAAATTGAATCTAGTTTGAGTTTGATACCAATCCTCTCTCCCACAGTCACTACCATGAAGACAATGGGGGTCATACTATTCACAAATGATTAAACTAGGTCTTGAGAAAACTTCATTGAATTACCCATGACCACCCAGCCATTAAGTAAAAAGAATAAGAAATCACAAACAAGCCTTCTAAATCCAGACATCTTTCTAGAACAGGCTTCAGAGAAGTTGGATGGGAAATAGGGGGAATAAGAGAGAATGACCTGACCAGGTATGGTGGCTCACACCTATAATCCCAGCACTTTGGGTGGCTGAGGTCAGAGGATTGCTTGAGCCCACAGGTTCGAGACCAAACTGGGCTACTTGGTGAGACCTCATCTCTATGATAAATCAAAAAATGAGCTGGGCGTGGTGGTGCATGCCTGTAGTTTCAGCTACTTGGAAGGGTGAGGTGGAAGGATCACCTGAGTCCAGCAGGTTGAGGCTGTGGTGGTTGTGAGTGTGCCACTGCACTCCAGCCTGGTTGACAGAGTGAGACTCCAACTCAAAAAAAAAAAATGAGAGAGAGAGAGAGAGAGAGAGAATGACCTGACCTCAGGTGTCCAACTCTGACAGTGGACCTCAGTTTTATGAATAAATGCAGGGTTGGTTTTTGTTTGTTTGTTTGTTTTGTTTTTTAGAGTAGTCTAAGGGGAGGCACCTGACTTTGGAGTCTGATCCAAGTTCAAATCCCCGCTCTGCCATTGATTGTTCTAACATTGGGCAAATAATAAAACCCAACTGTAATGAGGTAACCCAGGCCAGCAGGAAGATTAATGGAGCTACTAGAAGACACAGAGCTGGTATCTGACACCTTATATAAGTTGGGTTTTGTTGTTGTTGTTGTTGTTATTGTGTTTTGAGTTGGAGTCTCACTCTGTCACCCAGACTGGAGTACTGTGGCTGCTCCTGGCCACCACAGCCTCGACCTGCTGGGCTCCGGCGATCCTTCCGCCTCAGCCTTCTGAGTAGCCAGAATTATAGGCGCACGCTACCACACCCGGCTAATTTTTTGATTTATTGTAGAGATGAGGTCTTGCCAAGTTGCCCAGGCGGGTCTCAAACCCGCGGGCTCAGGCAATCCACTCACCTCAGCCTCCCAAAGCGCTGGGATTACAGACTGAGCCACCGAGCCCGGCTTTATATAAGTTTTAATAAACATGTATCTTCTGGTCAGGCGCAGTGACTCACACCTATGATCCCAGCATTTTGGGAGGCCTAGGTGAGAGGATTGCCTGAACTCACGGATTCGAGATCCACCTGGGCAACTTGGTGGGACTTTATTTCTACAATAAATCAAAAAAAATTAGCCGAGTGTGGTGGTGCCTGCCTGTAGTTCCAGTTACTTGGAAGACAGAGGTGGAAGGATCCCTGGAGCCCAGCAGGTTGAGGCTGCGGTGGCCATGGGTGTGCCTCTACACTCCAGCCTGGGCAACAGAGTGTGACTCCAACTTAAAAAAAAAAAATGCATCTTCTTTCTCCTTTAACCCATTAAAAAAAGTAAAACAAAATTGTTTATTTACTACATAGTAATAATTTTTAAATATCTGTTCACAGAAGAAGCACTTTAAAAAACATTCCAAATAACCAACCAGTTGCAGAGACTTCAATACTAAGAAATGGTGCAAGGAAAATTAGGAGGTAAGGGGGCGCCCATGGATGGGCGCCTTGCTCTCCCACTGATTCTGCTCTGGGATCCAGAAGTTCATTCCCACTACAACAGAAGGAAACCTAAATAAGGTCCCTTTTATAGAAAACATGAGTCAAAAGATTTTTAAAAAGAGAAATTAGGCAAATGAAATAGATGAATTGAGGACCCTCCCTCTCGTATTCTTCCTCTAAACATCAGTTCTGTTTTGACCTTCTATGCCCTGTGAACTACATACATAACTGCCATGACTTCCCTTTTTGACTGATAAAGAGATTAAAGGCAGATTTAGGGCCCATCCGGAGCACATGTTTACCTCAACGTGGAGTGCATTTCCAGTCAAATTCCTGCTTCTAATTTGCTCTCGTCTTTATCCTTCTTTTGCTCCAATGCTACCTTGTGCTGTTTTGCAATAACTTATGTACTTTTACAGGATGCCTAAAACTCTTTTATGAAAAAAATGGGTTTAAGTAAAGAAAATTAAGAAGGCAAATAAGTAAATAAATTAGTTATAACAAGTTTTAACATTCCCCCTTGCCAGCCCTCAGGCTATTTCTAAATTCAGTCTCTGAAACTCTGAGTTCTTACTATTGCTCAGGGCTGTTAGAGCATGCCACACTGAAGTGAAGTTTCATTTAAATAAGAAAACCCCATAAAAGTGCCCAAGTTAAAACAAACAATCAAGATCTTGTCTTCAGATTTTAAAGGCTTCCCTGTGTTGGGCCTTCATTGTAGCAAGGTGTGGTGATCATTGTTAGCTGATGTACTCCAAGTTCATTCTTCTTTGGCCACTTCCTCTACAAAGGCTGATAACATTAAACACTAATTACCCTGGTTTTCTTTTTAGCTAGAAAACCCATGTGACTCAGTTCTGGCCAATGAAATTCATTTTTCCTGATAAAAGTATAGTTAGTGCCAATAATTTTGTTCTTCTTCTGCCTTGAACACAGAAGAGATAGCTGGAGCTGGAGCAGTCATTTTTTGACACTAAGACAATAAGCCATCATGCTGACAATGGCAGAGCAAAAATATGAAAAGACCAGATTCTTGGGTTGTCTGTCTTCAAACATTTGCAACTGAGAAGTACAAGCCTCTATTTGGTTAAGTTACTACTAGTCAAGTTTTCTATTAATTAAAGCCAAAAACTTTCTCAACTGAGATAAATATAGATATAAATATAGATATAGATGATATAGATACATATATCTTCCTAGAAAACCATTCTGACTCTTTTTAGTACTGACACATAGAAGAAAAAACAGCTTAACTGCTCTACATAATATAAATCTGTAGACCAAATTGTCATCTGAACCCAAATCTATATGCATAGTGTTTTCAGGTTACTTTCCTTAAGACGCTCTGCAAAATAGTGTATCCAAATCTACAGCAATAGTGGAGAGACAGACACAGCAAATTCCATGTCAACTCATTTTTCCTGAAGATACAGTTTAACTGTATGTGAATAATGATTTATCTAGAAAGACTCTTGAGTAAGATGAGGTTAAAATATGAGAACAAGGAAGAGTCTCAGATTACTCTGAGAGTAAATAGCTTTGGATCCCAAAGCAACCATTGTCAATTTCAAAAAAAAAATTAGAAATGCCTTCTTATTTTCATCACTGCCGTTCTCCAAACCCCAATAGATTGATGATGTAAACAACTTGGAAGACTATTTTTATTCAAACTGCCCCTGGTTAAGCCAAACTGACTGACCCACATATCCATCAGTTGCTCAGTTCTCCTTCTGTCTTCATTTCCTTTGTCATGATGTGCCTTCTCTCACTCACATTGTCCTGGCTCTGAATTTTTGGATCCATTTCTGCCTCTGTCCTGCTCCTCTGACTCTTGAGAACATCTTGACTCACCTTCTAGTATTTTGGACCTCCGCGCTCATGTCATTTATGAGCTCAATTGCTCTTCTAGTGTGACAATCTTCTAGAACTCCAAATTGCACCTTCCTAGTTACAAGAGGATTTCAGACAAATACAGTGAAGTCAGAGGTTAAAGGATAAAGAGTGAGAGCAGCATAACTTTGTTCGTCATCATAAATTACCTCTGTTTTCATTGATGTAAACATCCATATGAAGGGATGGGAAGACAGCTATCTGTGTTGGATAGGAAAACTATCTTGATTCGAAGGAGTTCCCTTAAATGGAAAGACAGGGAAGTATATGGTGAAGGGGAGCTTCTGGATCTCTTAATAAGGAAATTATACAACCACAGGGACAGGAAAAAAAAAAACTGACTATATAAAGTATACAACATGATTGTGATGAGTTTTGGAAGCAGCCCTACATTCTTCTTTCCTCCCATGCCATCATACCTAGTAAGGCCCCAGCAGTTGTGAAGGAGCAGCCTTCCCCATAATCAATACCATGGAATGTCATGAGTTACAGAGATCAGGAGTCAACTAAGTAAAAGCAGGTTTAGGAAATCCTGCTTGAGCAAATTTAACATGTGGGACCTTGTGTTTGCTCCTAAGTACTTTGACCAAACTGTGACTACGTTCCAAAAAGGAGAATTTTCAAACTGTGGAGTAAAGAGGGCAGGGTCTACCTGACGGAATTATGTTAGTTAAATAGAAATAATGTGTCATTTGGGGTATGAGTGAGTAAGTCTGTGGGCATATGTTCACATGCAAATATAGATTGCAACAGGCACTGTTGGTCGCCCACCTAACAGCCACTGGCCATTACCTTTTCCTCACTGAACCTTGATTCAGGTTATGCTCACCTCATATTCAATGGTGGACTGGGAATCTCTCCTTCCACGGGAAGGTGAATGTTGATTGATTTTGACTAACTATGGTAATTCTATTTACTAGACTGGTGATTCACCCAGGGATGGACGCATTGCACAATTCTGGCCAGTGAGGTGAAGTCTGGAACTTCTGGAAAAGTTTTTCATGCCTTTAAGAAAAGAAATGGAAATAAGAAAAATTCCTGTCTCTGAATTTCACTGTGTGAGGTTATGACACTGGAAACAGCCATCTTGAGATCCTAAAGAAAGAAAAGCCAAGATTATGGCAAAATGGCTGACATAATTGAGGTCCTAACTGAACTTCCTTGGAATTGCCTGGTGTCCAGACTTCCTGTTAGGTAAGATCATACACACTTTTACTTATGAAGCCACTTTTAACTAGATCTTGCAGCATTCTAGTGATACAAAAATCCCTAGAGGTACAGAATCTAGAGGCAATTTTATTGCAGTAGAAATGGTGAAACAGACCTCTGGAGAAGAAATGGCTTGCCTAAATTATAGAGGTCAGACTTCCTAACTGGACCACTGTGTGTTTTCCACTCTACCATATGGTCTTACAGGGAATTACTTGTTAACTTTAAGGTCAATGGCATTCACTCTCATTTGAATGATTTTCTTGTTATGATTATCAATGTCATTTTAAATAAAATATTTAGTTTGCTTAAACAGGTAATGGGAAATCTTTAGTTAGAGTGTTAGAAACCTTATAATTTATTGCCTACAACTATAAATCAAACCACAGTCAGGGAGCTGAGAAAAAGAATAAACAACGAGGCAGCTGCCAGTGATATATGGTCTTTCAACGATAGATGGCAAGGCCAGACATGATCAACAGTTACACCAAGTCATAAATACATATTCTATATTTAGCCCACAATCTAAAAGTTGTTTGATTTTCATTGTTGATATGTGAACACCCTCGGGGCCTTAAATTCTAAATCCTTTATGTTATACTGCCATGTTATTAGGAATAAGGAAAAGTGCTTTTCAGAAAATTCCATTTTGATAGCTTCTCAGAATTTTGCCTCTCTGGTATTTGCATCCTGAGAATAAAGGAGCTGAAACACCTATGATGTGACTGGAAAATCCTGGCCCTGTAATGTTCCCAAGACAGGACTCAGTTTCTGATTGCTGGGAGAACTGTGTGTCTGCTGGGGGTGGAGGACAGATAAGGGGAGTTTCAAAAATTGTAACATTTCAGAGACTTATAGTTAGTTCTTAAAGTAATCTATTATAAATAAGTCATAACATACTCTTTTATAATGCCAGGGCCACCATCCCTGCCAAAAAGACAATTTTGGAGAGAGTCCTTTCTTCCCTTTAGCAGTCTGAACTTGAACTCTACCTAAGAAGCTAATTCATATTGATAGATCACCATCATTGAAGAATGCTGGGCGTGATTCCCATTTGCTCCTTGCAAATAATCCTCACTCCGACATAAGAAGTAAAGCTAAACTGAAATGTCCTTTGTGTTTGGAAAAGCTGCTATGCTTGGATCATAGCAGCCCTATCATGGCAAAGACGTTAGCTGTAGAATCACTTGACCCGAGGGCCTGATTCCTCAAGGAGAATCTTTGATGAAATGCTGACAGCCATGTTACCACTGTTCATGTCTTCCACTATAATTCTGCCAATTTGGCAACCAAAGGCACACAAAGTTAATCTTATGCTTGGAAGATAGTCTTTCCTCAAGCACTAACAATACTTGCATTTTCACAACTTCCTGAAACACCAGGTCCTCTTGAAACTTTCCTAAGAACTTCCTCACAGTGCTGCAACCTCAATATTAGCAATCTCATTCATTTGTTGTGCATAGTGGCCAGAGAGTGGCTTCTCTAATTCCAAAGCCATATCTGTCTTATTAGTCTGTTCTCCATTTTTTTTCATTGAAGGATATTTGTCCAGTAGCCCACAGGATTATTTCCAGTTTATTGAAAACTCTTCTCAAAGAAGTCCAGATGGGAATGGAAATGGAACTTGAGGATCAGGTGTCTGTTGCAGACTTGGCGTTTAGAAAACCCAACTTGTTTCTTAGACAAGAGAATTTCCTTTCTACTTTTAGTGTGTGCTGAGTGAAAATGAAAGAAGTGTGTCTGGGGAGGCATATCTTCATTTAGACACTTATAAGATCTCATCTCATTTTAGGGAAATTTACATGCATGACTAGTAATTAAGTTTTATTAAATTAGATTTTCTCTTTTTCATTTAAATATGAGTTTTAATTATATAAAACAACAATTGCTGTAAAAAAAAAAAAAAAAAAAAAAAAAAAAAAAAGGATTGCATGCATTTATTTGAGCTTTGAGTGCCCTCTACTGGAGCAAGCAAAAAAGTAAAAAATCAATAGCACAGAGGTTCTGTCCTAGCTACTAAAATATTATTATTATTAGGAAAACAATAACTACAGTAAGAACTCAACATATCTCACTCACATTGGCCTGGTAGCTATAAAAACCTCTTCTGAAAAATTACTTTAAAGCAGGTCTGACAGTGCGCATTTTGAGGGTTTTACATTTATAAAAAATACTGAATGATACTGACAAGAAGCATTTCTTTAGTGTGTTGGCCCGCTCTCTTATTTCCAATGACTGCATGTCTCCATGCTGTGAGTTTTGGGTTTACAACCATGGTCTCTGGAACAAGGTTAGACTGACTCTGGACCAGTTTTTTGTATTAAACTTTTTCTTTCCAAAACTGTGGGTGATTTCAACTTTCATTTGGATGAAGCATTTCACGTCTCAGCTTCCTAGGCATTTGATCCCCCTGCGCTCAGCATTTTAACTTCATCCTCAGCCACCCATTGGCCTCTCTGAACTCCCATGTTCTAGATTTCCATGTGGACCCCCGAGTCTTTTCTCCCCACCACCACCACCATGCCTTCATGCCTGCTCTGTACACTGTCAACATGCCCAAGCCTCAACTCCCTCCCTTGTCTCCATTTAATCAGACTCTCAGTTCCTTCTAATTTCAACTTATTTCCTAACTTGTCTGGACTTCATGGTTTACTATTTCCACCACACTGTCATCAACACACTCATTTCCACCAACTCTTTAATCTTCTGCTGTATAAGCTTTGCAAGTAGTCTATTCTACAGCAGCCTAATGATTCATTCTGACTGACTCTGACTTCTAAGCTGCAAAGCACTGCCGGAGAAAGTCATATTGCTTTGCTCACTAGCTAATGACAAATTCTTATGGTGAACTTCAGGTAAGACCTCAGTAATGCTCAGTCATGCTTTTTAAAATTTCCTGTTGCTTGCTTATTTTTCTAATCCCTCAAGGATCATTCAAACGTTGACTACTTCCTTCATTATTAAGACTTGACTTGTTCCTTAAGTTTCAGAAAAAAAACTGAGACTACTGCATCCTTAATTTCCTTATCTTACACTTTAAAATTTGTCCTTATCTCTATTTATTCTTCCTTTTGGCCATGAGGGCTAGGCTTTTTCCCCATTTGTTTTTGATTCCCTCCCAACCCTTCTTAGATTTTATTCCAACAATTTGTTCAATTTTTCTCTCCTTGCACAGGTAATTGTCTCTTGGCCTCAGACTATAAACATTCCAGGTTCTCCATTGTTCTACATTGCCCCCTTTTCCACCCCAAATCACCCACACCTCTCCAAATCTTGATCTTCCACAAACTACTGCATCATATATCTCTTGCTTCACTGCAAAGTTTCTTGAAAGATTAGCTTACACTCCTTGCTTCTACTTTTTGCCAACTACTTACACCTCCACACAACCCAGTTTGGTTTCATTTTTCTATCACTAACCAGGAACTTCTCTCCCAAACGTAACCACAGGGAAGGGTTCTCTGTACCATCTAGTTCCCAGAAGAATTTGTCTTGTCACTCAGCCATCATGAGCTGATGTTCCAGAGCCCAAGACATCTACTTGCACTCCAATTCACTGCAGCACCAGTAGGAAGAAGAACATAACAAAGAGAGGCACATCCCTGACCTTGAAGGACACTTGCCAGAAGTTATACATACCACTTCGGCTTGCATCTTATTGGTTTGAACGTAGTCATGTGTTTAAACCAAGCTGCATGGGAAAATGGTAAATCATAGTTTTTAATCTAGTTGGCCATCTTTTTTAGTTAATAGTAAGGAAACATATAGTAATTTATCCTTATTAGTATTATTATACATTTTAGATGCCCAGGCTTTTTAAAAAAGTAATCTTCTTTAACAGACACAGTGTTAATGGCTATACCACTTAAACTTTTCTAACTTTTCCCCTGTATTTGCAAACAATTTTTGTGTAAAATGAAAGTGATGTGTTTTGTTTTGTTTTTCAGTTCACAAAGACTCTTGACACATATAAACTTTAAAGTTTTTCTTTTCTATTCTATAGTGATTTTCAAGTTGTAATTTTTTATTCCATTTGGGTGTCTACACATTTAAAGCCACATATTTCAAAGTCTTGATCATTTTTGAGACTGACAATATTTGTAGTAAGGAATTTGGTATTTCCTCTACTCTTCACTTGGTCTGTTTCTTAACTGCTATTAATTGACCTGGGATATTAGATCCATTTTGTTATTACAAGATTAATTTCAGAATATGCCATTGTTTTTTAAAGAACTCTATTAAAGTGTGCATTTACATTTCAAATCCATATTTATAAGTATTGTACATCACTCTATATACTTTACTGGTTTTAATATTTACCTTGTCTTCCTTTTCTAGGATTTTTTTTCATTTTGAGTTGTTTCTGTTAAAGTTTTTACCTCTATCAGTTGAAATACATCTTTATTTTGTTTTGTTTTATTTTAATAAAGGGTCACAATAATTCAATTTTCTGACTACTTGCATTTTGATAATATTTTGATTGCCTAATACATAATACCACTCAACTGGGGTATAAGATTTGTGTAATACATCTCAGATACAAACTTAGACAACTTAAAGGAATTTATTAGAACTAATGTGGAAGCTTTACAATGCAGTTAGTTCTGATAAAAGCGTGCATCAGTGCTGTCCCTAAACCAAAGGACTGGTTTGTTGAGAAATCTCAACTTCAGGCCCTCTAGATATAAAGTAATTTTTATTCTTTTCTCTTAATTATTCCCTCAAATTTTGACTTCAACCATGCATAGTGAATTTCACATTTGTGTCTTTTAACAGTATTTTAAACAATTTCAATAATATTTGCTTTATTAAAATGTATCTAGATTAAAGATTCAATTATAAACTTGATTTAAACAACTTCTCTCTTCCTAGCACAGGTCTGATCCATGGTGCTAAGGATCTGAAGTGTGAAGTAAGACCTGGTTAGCTCTTTTAATTACACTCTTCTCTCTGCTCTATGTATAGATTTTTAGGCTTGGAGCCAGCTATGCTAAAACTGCAGAAGGTGGTTCCAGGCTTAAGGGACTAGCAAACAAAAATGTTCTGATGAGGTAAAGAGTGTGGTATGGTTCAAGGAACTACTAAAGGCCGGAGTAACTAGAAGTGAGTCAAAAAAGGGCCCAAAGATATGAGATGTTATTGAAGAGTCAGGCTGGAGACAGATCATAGACAGTTTTAAAAACCATCAAGAGACTTGAGATTTTATTCTAACCACAGTGGGAAACTATTTGAAACTTTTGAAGAAAGGAGTAATATAATTTATATTATATCCTTAAAAGTCATCTCTGACCATTGTGAGAAGACTGATCTTTGAGAGACAAGAGTAGAAGAAGGAAGATTAGTTAGAAAAGAATGACAGAGGTTCAGGCAGGAGACGCCAGTGGCCTGGGCCAGGGTACTGTCAAGAGAGATGATGAGAGGGTCCCTGATTGTGCATAGATTTTAAATATCCAGACAATGAGATTAGACATGGAGTAGGAGAAAAAGAGGGCATGAAGAATGACTTCAGACTTTTGACCTGAGTGATTGGTTGAATGGTGGTGCCATTGACAGAGATGAGATAAGCTAGAGGAAGAAGAGCAATATGATTAAAATGGGAAATTAAGTTTGGTTTTAGACACGTTTGCCTAAGATGACTATTACATCAAAGCAGAAATGTAGATGGTAGTTAGATATGTGAATCTGGAGCTCTGTGCTATAGATATAAATGATGAGCCATCAGGGCTCATATGAATATATACAGTATATAAAACCATGATCACCAAGTAAGTGAGTGCATACACAGGAAAGAAGGGAGCCAAAGACTAACCTTGGTGGGATCTCAGCATTTAGAGATTGGGATGAGGAGAAGGTAGGAGGAAAGGAGACCAACTGAGAATGTCGGATACAACAGGGAACTAATGTGGTGCCCTGAAAATTAGATTTAGAAACATTTTAGAAAGTTTAGAAAAACTTTAGGGTGTTTCAAGAATTGAGTCGATCTCTTCTTTAACTCCCTTCATTTTTTGACTTTATCTCAGATAGACAATTTATTGACTACATAAATAAATAAATAAACAAACAAATATTTTTTTGTTTCAATTCAAAGTTGTTTTTAGAAGTATGCATTTTTTTGCATTTACTGGTGAATATTGCTTTTCTTTTGTGTGATATTGTTTTTCTCACTTTCCATGTAGTCACATCATATGCACAAAGAATCATATGCACTTGAGGGAAAGAGAGAACATTAACTGCCACTCCACTCAATGCCATGCCCAAGGGTAGGAAAAATAGATGAACATCTGATATTCTTTTGGGGCTATGCCCACAAAGCAACACATTTTGAATCTATGGATAGATTGAGGGCTTTTTTTCAAGATCATTTAACTATAAATAATATTCACCTTATATGCTGATCTTAGAATCTAACCTTATGTCAGATATGATTCCACCCTACCTAAACTGCCAAGGGGTGCAAGCTGTCTACAGAAAGGATGTGGCGAATGTTCTAAGCTCCAGTGCGCTTGGGTCCTAGTAGGTCATTCCCATGTCCCTTTCTTCATTGTCTGGCAGTTAGATATCCTTTGTGCGCTGTGACTAAGGTGGTGATTTTATCATCCAACACTCAATTTCTTGGCTACATTTGATTCCTTGAGCTTTCTTTTGGTCCCTAATATAGTCAGAATATCTATGTTGGTGGTTGCTTTTTCATACACAAAGCCACTTTCATTAAAAATGTGTCTGTCTTCTTTCTCAACAACAGTGCTTTTACTGAGGTGACTCCATAACTCAATACACTACTGGGGTGAGTCTTTTTAATTTGTTTCGTTAATTTTTTTTTATTTTTGGAAAACTGACATCAAACTGCTCTAGTTAGTCCTAGTTTTAGCATCATAACAGACTCCCTTTTTGTTCAGGGAAAAAAATAAGTAGCCATTTTAAATATGTGATATGAGATAAGCACATAATTATCTTTTTGTTGATGTGGCAAGTAGCTAAGGCATGGCTGCCAACAAGTGGCTAGAGCTGGCATTGCCTCTCTCCTTTGCATCTATTTGTACCAACAGATTTCTATTAAGGGCCAAATAGCCATCTAACAGTAAAGAAATCAAAACTTTGAGACTCTTAAGTTATTAGAGGCTATCTGATGGCCTTGTAACATTCTGAATGAAGCCAACAGATGAGACAGTAGGCTTCCAGGAGAGCTGGATTTAGGCTCATCAACAGGACCTGTACTGCTGATGCATAGAGTTCCTTCTGGCAAAGCAGTTTCCATGGCCCTTCTGAGCCAGTGTGCAGTGTACACACCCTGGGAAAGATGCCTGTGCCTGAGTGTAACGTGATAGAATAATATCTTGGAATTTAGGCCTGGTTTGGTGTGAAGAGACTATAGACAAGAATAAGCCTGAGAGGGAAAGCAGTCTCCACCACACCCTGAATTCAGACGTAAGGTCAGGTATTCTTCAGTGCCTTGAGGCTTCTGGTCTTGCTGTGGAATATACACCTTCCTCTCTTGGTGACAACACCATGCAGGGACAACAGCACCAGCAAGTCTCCCTCAGGGGAAATGGCCAAACTTTCCAGTTTCCTTCTTTGCAAAGGCTTATTAACTACAACTGATCCCCTTCTAATTAGAAAGCATTTGAAGTATCCCCAGAGGCAGAGCCTTCTTGTGATCAGTAGGACAAAGGCTTGGAATCAATATGAATTGTACACCAGAAAAAATGAGACCTCATTTTGCACCCCAAGCTGGTGAAGTGGGCCCTATCTTTATGTCAAATTTGGAGGCCACCTGTCAAGAAAGCTACCTTGTGAACCCAAAGGTGGTGATATTTTCCTTAACAATGAGGGGGTAGAGCTTATGGAAAGCAGAATGCAATTAAAACTCGTATCCGATATTCTGCTGCTCAACTGATGTCTTATTAAAAATGTGTGCTTGTGGCCAAGGAAGTAGGAGGTGCGCTCTCAGCTGTCAGGCAGAGAAGAGAGTGCCGTGCCCTGGATCCATGTTTAAAGGCCTGCACACTCAGATTCCCGGTCCATGAGAAGAGAGCCGTTTACATCCTCTTCCCACATGACAATCAAAATCACACCACAGACTTCATTTTTCTCACTTCTCCTACACAAGGGCTCATGGTTGGGCATAAGATAATGAGGACAGGCTCTGTCACCCACAGTGTGGCAAGATAAGATGTAGCATAGTCAGAAGAAATTATTTTAGGGCCCCCTCCCCCAGAATTTTCACTGGTGACTCAATTCATCTTCTATGTGGCTAAATGGGTGATATCAGATATGGTATCCTTAGATGCCCTAAGTTTTAATTCTGGCTTTACCACTGACTTCATTTCTGTAATAAGTATACTATTAAATGTCTCCATTCCTGTGTCTCCTTGAAGGGAAAATTCAACTGTAACTCACCTCACCACATTATAAGGAACACCCAATGATCATAAAGTCCTCTGTGAAGTCTAGCTGAGATCTGAGTCATTCTTCAATCTGCTGGGTATCAGCCCCTCTGATATTTTTTGAACATGCATACAGGATATTTTTTGAACATAATTGCAGGAATGTTTTAAAAATTACTAATTTTTAGTCGTGTTTATAATTATGACCACAAGATCTTTCTTGGAATTCATTGTCTTAATCTTCAACGGCTCTATCAAGTAATGGGTTTCTTAGATTGGCCAGTCAAACCCATCCTATACCTTATAAGTTCTCACTGTCTTTCATTTTATCTTCAAAAAGATAAAATTAGTCTCCAAAGCATCAAGTGTATGTTTCACATGAGAACTGAAAAATGCTTAGTGCCAATGAGATGATAGAAAATTTCAGTCAAAAAAGAATGAACTGTAGGCTGATGGCATTGAACTACAGGGGGAAAAGAAGATGAGGAAAAAGAAGAAGCAGTAGAGGAGGAGGGGGAGGAGGAAGAAGAGAAGAAGAGAACAAGAAGATGAGGAGGAAGAAGAAGGTGACACAGGAACTAGGCAACTACTCTTTGGACTGACAGTAAACTCAAAGTTCAAATACAGAACATTTTTCTTCTTCCTGTGCCTCAATTTGCTTATCCGGTATATAGGGATAACAGCTCAAATCAACTTCACTTAGTAAAGATTCATATCTTTGCACAATTTATAACTACAATTAGTGTTCTCTCACAACAAGACCATAAGTGCCCATTTAGGCGCATATACATAACTTTCCATAAAAATAAAATGCCTTCATTTGTTCCTGAATGATTCAACCTATAGATTAAATCTGTTTGTGGGTCATATTTTGTTTGTTTGTTTGTTTGTTTCCAATAAAGATATAAATGTTTATTGATTGTAGTAATGTCATATTTTTAAAAACAGTAACCTCATTTTAGTATTTAAGTATAGGCTTATTAACTGTATAAAACGCTAATAAATTCATTAGAAATTGGTAGATAAAGATTTAAGACCTAAATATTAAAATTCCACAAGTCACCAAATATTCCCAAAGAAATGGAAATACCTGGGAAGTATATAACCATGTTTATTGGCCTTTATTGAATATAGAAGAAAGAGATGGCTTAAATGTCCACTTAATTACATTCCCAGAGAGTTTGTTTGTGTATGAATCAGATGATAATAGATTATACATTGGCTAGTGCAAATTGCTTCCCAAAGTGAATATTAATATTCACAATTCCTGAACCATAACCCATGTGGGCCATACTTCAAATTTTGTTGTATTTTTAGAATGGTAATATAAGCATAAACTGTGTATGTGTAACACTCCCATCCGGGGCTGGGGGAAGCACTCAAACACATTACATTTTCTATAGTAAGGCATGAAAATGTTTACCATGAGATAAACACTATAAAATCATTTCACATTCATCCAAGTAATTTTTTTAAAAAAACTTTATGGAATTGTGTTTTCCCCTCCCAGAATTGTGGATGATAGTGGGCCTGTATTCTTTAAAGAATTTGGGATAATCTGCAGACACCTGTGGGAAAGTCTTTGAAAATTTAATGGACACCCATGGGAGGATATAATATCAAATATAAATAATAGCTGTGGACTCACATTTTCAGGAATGCACCAAATATGTAAGCCAGGGAATTTGTTTTGCCTCGGTTCCCAGAATTGAAATTAAATAAATCCCAATTCTGCCTAGTTAGTGTTGCAAGCGAGAAAGGAGAAAACAAGGTTGAGGACTGGGCTTTGGAAGGAGGGAATGAGGATTCACAAAGGAGAGAGAAAAGAATCTGCCAGAGAGAAAGGGATAAAGCATGGGTACCGTTAGTCTGAGGAAACGATTTTTTTTTAATAGAAGAAATTCATCCATGGCCAGGTTTGCGAAGATATCACACGTGCTGAGATCAAAAGCATCCTTTTCAAACTGATGACCTTTGGTAGACTGGTCTGCAAAGGGCTGGCTGCATAGGCTCATGGCCTGGGCCTTTGGACAGGACCTCGCACTGAGGAAGTTCCATGCTTGATCCAGGAGTTGTAGTTACTGTCTTGAAGTTCATAATGATAGTTGAACAAAGACTTCTACAAATTTTCATTTTGCACTGGGTCCTGCAAATTACGTAGCTGGCCTGTCCATAGGCAAGCCTGTGCTGGGAATAGAGTGGAGGATGATATCTACTCTCTCTTTTTGCTAGAAGTGAGAGGACAGCTGATGGCTCAGGTCAAGAGGAGCTCGCCGGCCATATGGCCAGGAAGGCATGTGCTGCAGCCCCTCTCATGTCTGCTTCAGGCTCACAAACACTTGTAAGTAGAGAAATGATGCATGATGTCCTTTCTTTCCTGAAGAGAAGGTCATGTTTCCTCCCTATATACTCCATATGAACAAGGGGTCAGACAGAACCCACAATTCGCTGTGGTGGGAAGAGTGGCAGGCATCTTTGTCATACTGGAACCTTCTGCTCTGCATAAGGTGGGGACTTGGAAGACACAATCTCACCAAGATTAACCTAGGCAGACAGTAATAACTCTTCATACTTGTGTTGCATTCTACAATGCACAAGGCAGGTTTTACAGCCATGATTAGATTCCATCGATTCGTTCCCTCATTAGACACACACCTCACATATACACACCCACACATATACAGACAAACATTTTTATTCTGCATCAAATGCAAGCCAAAGAGTTTCATCCTCTCCCACCTCAGTAAAGAAATATTTCCTCACTTCTTTTTTGCTAGTCACTGTCTGTTTTTTTCTTTTCTCTCCTGGACACTGTTGTCCCCAGGTTCTCCACCCCTTTCCCTTCAGTCCTCACCCAGGGTCTGGCTCTGTCACTGCTATCCCATCAAAAGGCACTCGTCATGGTCTCTACCACTCATTACTGCTCTGAAGAAAACTTGCCTCTCTCTCCTCAAAGCCACAATCCTGCCACTGAGATACCTGATTTATAGACACTTTTCAGAGCATACCTTATTTGAAACCTAAGTTGAGAGTGGCATTGGTTGCCACCCCCTCATTTGGGGCGGGCTCTCCCTCCTTAGTTTCCAGAACACAGTTCCTTCTGGTTTCCTCTTACATATTTGGTATTGCTCTTCAGTCTCCTTTGGAGATTTTTTTCCTTCCACAGTGGTAGGGCTACCAAGAATTTCCTTTTTGACGTTTTTGTCACTAGACACATTCCTTCTGGGAAGTTAGATCAATACCGCCCTGAGATTTTCAATAGTCATTTATGCTAACATTGGTCTGGAGAGTGGTTAAGCACCTAGCTTCCGGAATCGTGGAGATCTAGGTTTGAATCCTGGCACTTCTTCCAATTAGCCATGTGACCTGGGACAATATGGGTAGTCTCCCAAACCTCAGTTTTCACACCCATAAAATGGGAAAAGATAATCATCCCTATCTGCTACACTTATCACAAATCTCTCATTTATTTACTGAAAGTTTTGAGTACCTCCTACATGCTATGCAGGGATAAAGACATGTTCAAAATTTTCATACTTGTAAAACTTCTATTATGGTGTGAGGCAGACACTGAACAAATAGGCAAGGAGTCATTTCACAGCAGTGATAGCAGTGATAGCAGCTATGAAGAATAAAGCTGGGCAAGAATGAATGCCCTAATGAATGTGAAGCAGTTAGTGCAGTGTCTGGCACCAAGGAGGTGCTCAGTAAAGGCCGCCACAGTCTTCCCCAACACCGTCATCCCCATTGTCCTCATCACCTGCAGTGTGCATCTTCAGTCTGCTTCTAGTCTAGATGTCTCTCTTGATGCCCAGAGAGACTGCAAATTTCGTATGTCTAAAGCTAAGTTCCTCCTATTTCCCTACCTCCCTTACTCACTTATTTATTTATCTTTTTTATTTCCCACCTTGATCAATAGCACCAAAGTCTCAACTGACCATCAGTTCTATGGCCCAAATATCCATTATGGATCTGCTCTTTGTCTCCAGCCCTGATTCAGGCCATCAACATTTCTTACCTGATCTATTTTGAGAGCTACCTAAGTTTTCCTTCTCCAGGTTACTCTCCACTCAGACCTCCACTCAATGCCTGGCATCTTGGTCCCAGTTTAAAATCATACAATGGCTTGTTTTCATCTTCCATGGGTGTGGCTCAAGTTCCTCAACCCAACCCACTACTCCATACTCCATACTCCTTACTGCTCCTGTTCCAGCTCGTTTTCCACCTCTGTTCCTCTAATTCTCTACACTGTAGGACACTGAAGTGTGGGAAGCTCTTCATGCTCATGTGGCCATCTGGCCTCCGTATCTCCCTGCTTTCCCTACCACCGTTTTCACCCTTTTCTTTCTCTGTAGTGCCTTCCACATATCCTTGGATCTGGCTACCATGGCTCACTACCAAAGACTCAGGGTCCACATCACCTTCTTTAAGCGTTTCCTTCATCTTCACCCTAACCCTGCCTCATTCCAACTGTTACTGGATTAGATATCCCCCATTCCCACACATCCTGCTCAAGCTCTCTGTTTCACTAAATCATCAGGTTTCTTTGGGTCTTATTTTTGTGTCTGACCCTACCAGATGCTTATTGAAAGAAGGAATTGAGTCTTATTTGTTTCCCTTGGGTTCTTTCAGGAGCATCCCTGCTACATTCTACCCACAGGCTCTATTCATTTGTTCTCCATAGCCCATAGTTGTCCATCTGAATTTGACAAAGTCTCGATTTGTCAGTCTTAAAAAAAAAATACCATGTGGGCAATACCAAAGGGTCAGTCTAAATTAGAATATATGAAAAACTTGCCTCTAACCCCTCAAGGCCATATTTCAGCCTGGGAAATACCCAATATACATGATTAAACAGACCACTTAACATTTCATGTTAGCCGGGCTCGGTGGCTCAGCCTGTAATACCGCGCCTTGGGAGACTGAGGTGAGTGGATTGCCCGAGTCTGTGGATTTGAGACCCGCCTGGGCAACTTGGTGAGACTTCATCTCTAATAAATCAAAAAACAGCCGGGCGTGGTAGTGCAAGTCTGTAGTTCCAGCTACTGGAAGGCTGAGGCGGAAGGATCGCCGGAGCCCAGCAGGTCGAGGCTGTGGTGGCCGGGAGTGGCCACTGCACTCCAGTCTGGGCAACAGAGTGAGACTCCAACTCAAAAGGAAAAAAATAAATCTCATGTTATAGTATCTGCATTTGTATTTATAATGACTATGTTTTTTCCCAAGAATCCTGTAGTAATTCTTGCATTACTTCTGTGTGACCAGAGGGCCCAGTGTGAATTTTGCAAATCAAGAGGAATCTCCAGAAGAGGAAACTACCAGAATCCAGAATGGCAATACCTGGGAAACTCCCATTCTTCTCTCAAAACCTTACGTCTTGTGAGTTCATTATGATCCCCTCTTCCCTCCCATGGGCTCCCTCATCTCCAGTCTCTCAGCAGAAAGGCAATGCATTAAAATCCCCTTCTATTAGGGCCTTACAGTAGCTTGAGCATCTAACACAAGGCTTAGCATCTAGAATAAACACGAGTCATCTTTTCCCTTTTTCTTCCCAGCAATGTCTTCACTCTCGAGTTCAGTCTCTACTCGGATGACTATTAGCAAACTCACATGCTGTTATGTTCAAAACTGAACCAAATTCCCATTCACTACCACCCATCCTTTTCTTTCTCCTAAATTCACATCTTGGTGAATGCACCACAATTTACACAGGTGCTCCAAGTCAGAACCTTCTCACAGATGCTTAATTCTTATCTGCCCCCTCTCCACCAATGTAATCAGTCCCCAGTTTGCCATTTTGCCTTCCTTAATTCCAGTATCTGGCTGACAAATGCTCAACAAGGCTTTGTTGAATGCCTGTTCTTGTGAATTTGCACTCTCATCTTCACTTCCATGGCCTCTGATCTCTCACCACAGCTATTCAAATAGTTTTCCTGTCCTGGGAATTTTATTCCTCCAATAGTACTTCTAACTGCTTTCATACCTCAGACCCGCTCATACTATAAAGTCTTCAATATCTTATCACCTGCAGAGTCAATGGAAATCCAGTAGCATCTGAAGAAGCACAGGGAACTTTTCCCAAAATATGGCCCTCTGGTAATGATGAGCAGTTTGAATTAAAGGCCCTCAGAGATCAACAGATTTTGGAAGAGACTTTTCTCCTCTCATCATAAAAACCTGAAGTACCCACCAAGAAGAACAATTGCTTGTCTTCCCCCCCCATTATCTCATTATTTATTATAGACTTGAAGCCTGTGAATGTAGCCACACCGGGACAGATCCTTTTACAAGACATTGTCTGTCTCTCAGGATCATTCAATTTTTCAAGAGAACCATTTACAAGTTAATCTCTGTTCACTACCCATTAATTCTACCTAGTAATCATTTTGTGCCCCTTAATAGAATTACCTGTATTTCCCATCTCCCCCTCCTCTCTGAAATAAGCCTATGTAAGTATTTGGGTCCCTTTGGATACTGAGTGATTTCCCCCTATGCACACTAGCAAATTTGTGTGCCTTTTCTCTCATTAATCTGCCTTTTGTCAGTTGATTTTTCAGCAAAAATTCAGAGGGTTAAGGCAATCTTTTCTCTTGATCTCTACACATCACATATAAAAGTTTTGCCCTCTGACTGCCACATACATTTCCACCCTCATCTTTCTTTATGCCCCAAAGTGGACTCTATAGCAGCCAACTATGGATTTTCCAGAATGCCATGCTTCTTCATGTCTCCTCACCTTCCTACTTGATGCTGTTTTCTTCCTTGTATCCTCCCCTGACATGTGTGCCCTGCCTGGGAAACTCCCATTCTTCTCTCAAAACCTTACGTCTTGTGAGTTCATTATGATCCCCTCTTCCCTCCCATGGGCTCCCTCATCTCCAGTCTCTCAGCAGAAAGGCAATTATGGTGTTCTCAGAGAATTTTCTTCTAATTTTATTAGTAAATCTCACTATATTACATTTACTTATGTATTTATATCACCCACTAGATCAGAAGCTTCTAGTAGCCAGGGAGGGGAGTAGCTTCCCAATTATTTTTCTTGAGTCAGGATCTCAATCTGTTGCTCAGCAGGAGTGCAGTGGCATGACCATGACTCACCACAGCCTCGACCTCCTAGACCCAGGCAATTCTTCCACCTCAGTCTCCTGAGTAACTGAGACTAGAAGCATGTGTCACCATGCCTGGCTAATTTTTCATGAAGATGAGGTCTCACTATGTTGTCAAGGCTGGTCTTGAATGCCTGAGCTCAAACAATCCTCTCACCTCAGTCTCTCAAAGTACTGGGACTACAGGCGCGTACCCCCACACTCCTACTTTAAAAAAATTTTTTTTGGCGAGATGAGGTCTCTTTGTGTTGCCCAGGCTGGTCTCGAACTCCTAGGCTAAAGCAATCTTCCTGCCTTGGCCTTCCAAAGTTCTGGGTGTGAGCCACTGCACCTAGTCCCAATTTTTTATTCTAAATAGTTATACCGGTACCTGGCACATAGACCACACTCAATAATATGTTTTCCAATTAATAACTAATGATAAATATAGTAAAAGTCAGAAAAGCAAAGCATCCATCCATCTAATATCCCATCATTATTTTTTTCCCTTATAAAGAGAAAATGTGTAGTTTCGAGAATAATGAGAAGCTATAGTTTCATATTGCCAAAATGATCAGGAGCTTTAAAAAATACCCATAAAATGTATGCCTTACATAGTGGAAAAGAGGGGCACTGATTAACAAATGATGAGCTCAAAACAATAGGTTCTCAGCCAGGTGTGGTGGTTCATGTGTGTAATCCCAGCACTTTGAGAGACAGAGGGAAAAAGATTGCCTGAGCCCAGGGTGTTGAGAATAGCCTGGGCAACTTGGTGAGACCTTGTGTCTACAACTGAAAAAAAATATTATCTGGGCATGATGGTGGGCGCCTGTAGTTCCAACTACTTTGAAGATTGAGGCAAAAGGATCGCTTAAGCCCAGCAAGTCGAGGCTGTGGTGGCTGTGAGCATGTCACTACACTCCAACCTGGGCAACAGATTAAGACTTCTACTCAAAAAACCCCCAAAAGGCAAACAGCAATAAGAAGTAAAGAAAAAATCAACTACAGAGAATGTGAAGGAGATCTCTAGGGGGCTAGGGACACAGAGAAACTATCTGGGGTAAATAATGAAGGGCTCTTTTCATTGGAGGGCATTGGTGGAAAAATGAGATGGTGGCAATAAAAATAAGACTAACAAAGATGTAAGAAGGAGGAGAGGCACCAGGAAAGGAAAACAAATTCAGTTATGATGATAAACGAGATATAAATAAGGGAAATATGAATAATCATGTGAAATGGCAATTATCCTAAGATTTGCTTCCTTAAAGATATTTATAAAACAATGAAAAAAAATTTTTTTTTTTTTGAGTTGTAGTTTCACTCCGTCGCCCAGACAGGAGTGCAGTGGCCGCTCCCAGCTACTGCAGCCTCGACCTGCTGGGCTCCGGCGATCCTTCCGCCTCAGCATTCCAAGTAGCTGGAACTACAGGCATGTGCTACCACGCCCGGCTAAGTTTTTTGATTTATTGTAGAGATGAGGTCTCGCCAAGTTGCCTAGGCAGGTCTCGAACCCGTGGGCTCAGGCAATCCACTCACTTCAGCCTCCCAAAGGCGCGGGATTACAAGCTGAGCCTCAAGAAACTTTTAAATATTTATTAATGAGATTTTGAAATAGAATCAGGAATTCCCAGCCATTAGTTGTAGTATTTTGCAAGCACATATTTAATTTCTCATTCAGGATAAAATTAACTGAAATGTGAACATCAAATTTGTTTAAATACTTTATTATCAAGGGAAAGCCAAATTGAATTGAGAAGGGACACTGAAGACTGGACTTGACGAGTCACAAAACTCCAGGTGGAATCATAATAAAATGCAGCCAATAGACACCATAGTTTGGGGGGATTTTTGTTTTTTTGTTTTTTGAGTTGGAGTCTCACTCTGTTGTCCAGGCTTGAGTGCAGTAGCATGCTTATGGCCACCACAGCCTCAACCTGTTGGTCTCAGGTGATCCTTCTGCCTCAGCCTACCAAGTAGCTGGAAATACAGGCATGTGCCACCATGCCTAGCTACTTTTAAAAAATTTATTATAGAGATAATGTCTCACCAAGTTGTTCAGGCTGGGGTCGAGCTCATGGGCTCAGGCAATCCTCTCACCTCAGCCTCCCAAAGTACTGAGACTTTAGGTATGAACCACCACTCCCGGCAGAATTCATAGTTTTTAAAGGTGTCATTAATCGAGAATTGCCCTAGGCATCCTACTAGCTAAACATTAGATTTACCAAACAGCCTTTCCTGAGAATATTGACCTGCTTCCAGAAGGTCTGCTTTTAGGGATATGCTCCCGTGCTCTTGTATCACACCACAACCCCCATTATGCTTTGATAAATGTTTTTTGTTTGTGTATGTGTGCTTTGTTTGTTTGTTTGTATTGAGTCTGTTTTACAGAAAATGGAGTCATTCTTGCTTGAAGAACAATTGTGGCCCATTCATACACTGGGTTGCTGCTGCTCCATGGTTGGAAAACTGCAACACCAGGAGCCAGGACCTCTGCTTCTTTTCCCTCCCTCACTATACACTGAGAAACTACTGCAAGATCAACAGTGGCATCTCAAAGGTAGCAAGACAATGCATCAAACAGGACCATTAATGTTCAAGAATGATACGGAGTAATAGTGACAGAAGAAAACATGAAAGAAAATAGGCTAACAGATTTTTCAGATTCTCTCCTTATCTTTCAGGGAGGTATTGGGAAGCAGCTCTGGACCCTTTGACGTAAGATTTCTTTAGACTGGGTTTTAATGAATTTGAGGAGGGAATAGGAGAAAGCCTGAGATATTTGGTGAGTTTCCTGGTATGAGAACACATGAATAGCTCCAATTGGTTTAATTAGAGAATATCACTAAGGAAAAGTTTTAAAAATCAATAGCATTATAACTCTCACATAAGTATAAAATGAATGTGTATCAAAAATTTTCAGTTAACTCATGAATTAATTTTGGAACCAGTAAGGTGTTAAAACTGCTTCAAGTGAGAATATAATTTACAGAGACTTGTTTTTTTATATTCTCTACTGGACAAAGTTCATTTGAATAGCTATATATTTGAACAGAAATAATTTGCATTGCTAAGATGGGAATGGCTTTCATTATGATCAGCTTTTTGGATGTTAACTTCTTCCCTACAAGAGTTATTAATAGTTGAGACAAAGGTGCATATCCTTATAAAATGGGATAATTCCCAAAGGAGGGTCCTCTGGGCAAGGCTTGACATTCCACTGAAAGGACATCCAGGAATCTCTTTTTCCATTTTCAAGTCTTTAACATTTTTTTTAACAGTCTAAAATCAGACATGATAATTATTTTTCTCTCCTCAACTGTCCAGCTGCTCCTGAGATATAGGCTGCTCGTCATTGTTAAGAGAATTTTTGGGCAAGAAAGTTAAAACACTAAAACACAAAAAGAAATAAATGTAGAGAAAAATCATATAAAGATTTAAAATGAACTAAAAGCATTACTGGACCTATCTAGTGGACCAGCACAGAGTACCTTTACTTTTTACTGTCTTTGAGCTATTTTAAAATTCTTTACATTGTAGAAAACGGGTAATAACACAGATTATTTTTGTCCAAAGAATGCACACTAATTGTGCCCAGAAGAAGGCAATTGATGACTGCCCTGTAGATAGAACAATTTTCCATCTATTTGTAAGATTACTTCAACATCCCTTATTTGCTTATGTATGAGTATGTGTACATTTTCATGTGTTTATATATGTGCATTAATTTTCCTTTGAATTGGCTGCCATGTCTTACTGGTTCCTCCATTAATGAATAAATTAAATGATATCATCGACAGGTGTTTATTTTATACCTGTATTAGAGTCATTATTTTACTCCCTTTTCAAATGTATTTTTTTACCGGAAATAAATAAGATGGGAATGCTATTGACCCAATAGAAGCACAGCCAAAGGCAAACATTTTAGCTTCTACTCCAGCAAATGATTCCAGACTCAGTTCTGTGACTATATCAAAGGAATGTTCATAGAAAAATTAGTTTAATGTTAGTCTCTGGATACAAGCAAATTTTTCTTCAACTCATTAGAACAATTTTGGTTTATGGTAAGGGGTTAAATGTTCTAATCTATTCTATTATTTAGTTCCTGGGCCCCTTATTTTACCAAGTAAATTTATTATAATGTAAAGTAAACTGAAATAAAACAGATTTTTATCACTAGCAATAACTCCACAAATTCTATATTAAAAGAAAATTGCCATTGCTGGGCTGACAGATTACGAAGATACCTCTAAGAAGCAAACAAAACAAAACATCATGAGTTGAAAACTGACCTTTGGTTGTGAAGCACTTTTATTAAGCCTGGAATCTGAACGAGAGACTGGGCTTATCCCAAAGTAGAAGTACCGCAACTGAATTAAGTGCTAATCCTTTCCTGAGAAAAGAATCTTCAATTTAAGCCTCTAAGTTGTTCAAAAATTAAGATGAACCAAGCACAAAAAGGAAAAAAATTAGGAGTGAAATCAGAAGAAATGATATATTGCACTAAGAAATTGAAATCCTCATAAAACTTTAAATATTGGAATTATAAGGCAGAGTATATAAATTAATTGCACAAAATAGTTAAAGAAAATGTTTTACATTATTGAACTGAAAAATAGATGTGAAGAAATTATTCAAAATATAGTACACAGAGACAAAGAAATGGAAGCTAGTAAGAGGTTTGGAAGACAGATGGAGAAGGTGCAGCAAATATAATGAGTCCCAGAAGCAGAGAATAATGAGGATGGAGGTGTGGTTACATAGTTTATGGTAAAACTGTAAAACATCCAAGACTGATGATGATGATGATATAATAATAGAGCAGCAAAAGTCAAAGAGAAAAGGTAGTTCAGCTATGAAGGAACAATTAAACTAGCATCAGGCTTCTCATCAGCAATCACAGAAGCCAGGAGCCATTAGAGTAATGTCTTCAAAATGCCAGGGCAAAGTTTCAACTAGAATTGGGTATCCCAAAGGTATGGTTTTCAAGAAAGGATGAGGGCAAAATAAAGACATCAGTAATATATGAGGATTCCAATTTCTCCACATCCTTGCCAACACTTGTTGTTTTTCTTTTGTTCGATTATGGCCAGCCTAGTGGGTGTCATGTAGGATTTCATGAAAAGTAATTTCTATCTTCTTTTAGATGTATTCACGCTTAGAAAAGAATAAACAAACCAGAATAAATGTGTATGTCTCTGGTACAGTCAAAAACCACCTCCCACTGTCCACCCTCCAGCACTTACTCAGAGTTGGAGGAAAAAGCTACAGGAACTTTAACTTTGAAGTGAAATATGAGTATGCATATAAACATTAAGAAATACTCAAGGTGTGAGGATGTAATTTCCTTTGAAGAGCCTGCGTGCACATACCACACAAATTTAAAATACCCACACTGGGAGCAGAGATAATTCTTTGATTGACAAGTTGTAGGCTTAGAACTAATCACAGTTACTAGGTGAGTGTTGCATGAAGTCATGGCATGGAGATAACATGGCTTTGTTTGGACAAGGAAGTACAAACAGTCATGAAGGAGAATGTCTGTGAACTACCTAGGATACTGCTAGAGAAATGACATAAACTTGAGGGGAGTCTCAGTGACTGTTCAAGGTGGGGCCTGGAAATACCAGATCACTGAATTTATTTTCTGGTCTTTGAACTCCCTTCTTCTTAGAGTGAGAGCCTGTGACAACAGGAATGATGGTTGCATTTCCCCTGTGACTGTGAGGTGATCCTTTACTTCTCACTATCACTGAGGCAAGAGTTACAAAGACAAGGCCAAAGAATCCCCACAGAGATTCAGGATAGCATTAAAGACATGAATCAAAGGGCAGGCTTCAGGTCAACAGAAAATTTCTCATTTACTCCATTAAGCCTTAAAAAGAAGGTATAATGGTCACTTTTCTTTTTACTTTATTCTTCTTACTTTAAAAGAGAGTTTTGTGTGTGTTTGTGTGCATGTGTGTGTGTATTGACTGAATACATATATGTATATACATAGACTGAACGTTTATCTCCCTCAATATTCATAATTTGAAGGCCCAATTCCAAATGTGATGGTATCTGGGAGTGGACTTTTGGGAATAATGAAGTTTAGATGAGGTCATGCGGGTAGAGCCCAAATGATGAGATTAGTCCCCTCATTAGAAGAGGAAGAAACCATAACCCTCTCTCTCTTCACAAGAACATTCCAAGAAATGGCCAGGTGAGCACACAAGAAGGCAGTTACCTGCCTGTCAGGCTGAGGGCCCTCACCAGGCACCATATCTGCTGGAATCTTGATTTTGGATTTCCAACCTCCAAAACTATGATAAACATTTATTGTTTAAGCCACTGTGCGCGCGCGCGTGCGTGTGTGTACATGTGCGTGTGTGTGCATGTGCGTGTGTGCGTGCGTGTGTGTGTGTGTGTGTGTATGCGGTGCCCGAAAAATTTAAGTGCATTTTTAAGTATGATGTTCGCAAAAGATGGCGTTAATCAAATGAATGTTAGCATCACCATGCAACGGGAAGGACAAAGAAAATGGTGATTGAGAGAATTTCATACTACACATTGCTACTGTAATTTAATACAACTTTGAAAAGTAATACATAGATAACATCTCTTAAAATGTGTATACTTTTTTGGCACCCCTAGTATATAAAATGCAACCATTTGAATCCTATCTAATCTTATTCCTCTTCCTAAATAAGTTGTCTATATACCCATATTGGACTATTTCTATGTATTTTCACATATTTACATAATAGCCCTTGGGTATATTACTTAACCTCTCTGACTGGGTTTCCTTATTTCTAGTGTAGAAAATAATAGTACATATCTTATGGAGCCATTGTGAGTTTCCAATGAGCTAGTATATATAAAACCATTATTACAGTGACTGGCATATTAGAAATTTTCAAAATTCTCAAATCTGTATTTCTCTATATAGTTTGGCTTTATTTTTTGTTATTTATACAAGTGGAATTATACTCTTTGTATCTTTGTGAAACTTGGTTTTTCATTGAACAATATATCAAAGATGTCTTGTGTCTAAATATATAGTTCTATCTCTTTCATTATAATTATTCTGTAATATTTCATGGTGTGACTCATCCACAGAAAATTTAATCACTATATTGTGTTAAAGTTACTATCAGTTCCTTAGAGTGATAGACAACACTTAAATGAACCCTGTTGTATAAACACATGGATTCTTCTCCAGGATAGATACCTAAAAGAGGAATTCCTGCATGGGAGACCATGGTCATCACTAATTTCAGTAGACATTGTGGTTCTTAAAAAAATAAAATAATTTTTACAGGAACAAAGTATATCCTTTCCTAAGATATGGACTTGGGTTTTTCTACTTTTGTTGCAGTGAGGTTTGGGGACACAGCTTGTAGTACTTAATGTGAAGCATGAAAACCTGATTGGTACCAATGTATATGGCCCATTTGTCACTAACACTTTCCATACACACTGCATCCACTACAGCAATGGAGGGTCACGCTTCTTTCTCCCTGGAAGTATAGCTCTTGGCCCCTCCAAGATTCCCTGAGAAAGAAGAAACCGTTCAATACAAAATTGGAGCTCATGTGGGTTACAGATGGGAGTCCTAAAAATCCCCAGGTGAAAAGAACATAGTCATAGCGACCAGAATTGTTATAACAAGAAAACAAAATAAAATTTTCTGGAGGCAGTCGGGGCACCTTCTTACTCCCTTCTTCCAGTCTACTGGGCACTCCTTTAGCAGCTGGTAACATTCTTAACAGAATTATAGGACAGAAAGAAAGGCAAGCAATCTTCATATATGTCTTCAACAAGCGAGCCCTCACTAAGCTGTGAAAATGAGGATGCCCCTCTAACACCAAATTTTACATTCAGACTCTCCAGTCTCTGTTGAGAGCTTACTGCTATACACAGTAATTCTCAATGGAAAGAAGCCACTCCTCTTCTAGGAAAAAAAAAAAATCAATAATGATGACCAAAGAGACAAAGGCTATCGTGCATTATTCCTTCAGTAAAACTTTCAGATGTTTCAAGGCATTTATTGTCAGTCAGACTTTCCTCCTCAAAATCTTATATTTCTATTTTTTAAAAAAACTTTTCAACTCTTCTTTACACTTTATATAAGTTCTTTTCAAGTTTTCTATGTCTTTTTTGGTGTAAAACTAAGAATTTTAAAGCATCCAATCACATATTAAAGTTTGATAAAATGTGGTGGTTTTTTGTTTGTTTTGAAAAACTTTGGTGAATTTCAGTCACAAGTTTTCAACATTTGAAATGTGATACCATACTTACTGATTTATTGAGAACTTTATTTTGTGTGTTTGCTTTTTTCTTTTTCTTTTTTTTCCAGCCATTCTCTGCAGAAAAGCAGATAATTTATTTTTCAATTCTAAATGGTAGTTTGCCTTCACAGCTCTACATTACTTCCCTGAAGTTATGTACAGCTCTTCAAGTAAGGTTGATGTACTATAGAGAGGAAAATAGAGAGACAAAAGAAAAAAGGGAGATAAAGAGATTGAAATATTTTTTTCTAAATGCTTCCCTAGTTTATAACTAACAAATCACTTGGAGTAGGCCAACTTATTTGATTATATAAAGCACATTTTACAAATTTAATTTGAAACCCTGGAAATTTCATTGCTCAAAAATAAAAAGATAAACGTACTTTTTTTTTCCTGACTTGATTTTTTTTTTTTTTGAATCCCAGCACTTTGGGAGGTGGAAGCGAGAGGATTGCCTGAGCCCAGGGGGTTCGAAACCAGCCTGGGCAAGTTGGCAAATCCTCATCTCTACAAGAAACCAAAAAATCAGCCAGACATGGTGACTGCACCTGTGTTTGCAGCATCTTGGAAGGCTGAGGCTGAAGAATTGTCGGGGTCAAGGGTCTGGTAGCCAGGAGTGTTCAACTGCACTCCAGCCTGGGTGACAGAATAAGACTCTTGACTCAAAAAATTTCCACCCACCTTAAAAATTGGAAATGTAGAGAGACAGATGAAGAAGTCAGATGAGTCCACAATGCTAGCTTTATAATTCATGAAAGTTTGTCTGAACTACAAGAGTTAGATGTGGGACAGCCGGTCTTGTTAAGACTTCTTCCCCAATTGAGGCAGACTTAGCCAATCACAGGGCATGCTGAGCAAGAGCAGGGCTCCACCACGCAAGACTTCCTTCCTTAGGGATAGGTCAGCCCCAAAGGGAGAAGAAGAAAGAAACAACCAAGACTGAGGAGTCAGAAGTATAACTCTTAGGAAGTTCTTTCTCATAACTGAAGGAGTAGAAAATATGTGATTATTTTACGATAACATTTGGCTCACTGATATTTTTGTGTATACAGCTAACATAAAATTCATCATTTTAATCATTTAAAAATACACAATTCAGTGACATTAAGTACATTCACAAGATTGTCAACCATCACCACTATAACCAGGACATTTTCATCATCCCAAAAGGAAATTCTGTACCCATGAAGTAATCCCTCCTCATTACCTCTTCCCCAACCTCTGACAACTACCAGTGTGCATTCTGTCCCTATGAATTTTTCTATTCTGGATATGTCCTATAAATGGAATCACACAATATATGCCCTTTTGTGTCTGACTTCTTTCAGTGAGCATATTGTCATCAGGGTTCTTCTATGTTGCAGCATGGATCAGTACTTCATTTCTTTCATGGCTGAATAATATTCCACTGTATGAATATATCACATTTTGTTTATCCATTCATGTATTGACAGACATTTGGATTTTTTCCACCTTTTGGCTTTTGTGAATAATACTGCTATGAACATGTGTATACAAGTTTTGGTTTAAGCATCTGCTTTCAATTTTTTATGCATATATTCAGGAACAGAATTCTGGGTCTTGTGATAATTCTATGTTTAACTTTTTGAGGAATAATCAAACTGTTTTCCACAGAAGCTGTACCATTTTATATTCCCACCAGCAATGTATGAGGGTTCCAATTTCAGCACATCTTTCCCAGTTGTTTTCCTATTTTTTTTTAAATTTTAGCCATCCTTGTCGATGTGAAGTAGTATCTCATTTTTATTTTATTCCCTTAATGACTAATGATGTTTAATTTCTTTTCATGTGCTTGTTGGCCATTTGGATAACTTATTTGAAGAAATATCTTTTCAAGTTCTTTGATTATGTTTTAATTTAGTTATTTACTTTTTTGTTGTTAGGTTGTGAATATTTTATACATATTCTGGATAATAGACTCTTACCAGATACATGATTTGCAAATATTTTCTTTCGTTTTATGGAATTTTTTTACTCTCTTGATAGTGCCCGTTGATGCATTAAAATTTTTATTTTTATGAAATTCAACTTTCTTTTGTTGCTTATGTTTTCTTGTCATAGCTAAGAAATCATTGCCAAATCCAAGGTCATATAGATTCACCGCATTGTTTTCTTCCAAGAGTTTTATAGTTTCAGCTCTCATAGTCCACTGATGTTTATTTTTTTAAAAAACAAAACAAAACTTTCTAAACATCAGCTTTACTGAAGCATGATTTACATACTATGAAATACACCCATTTTAAGAATACAATTCTTTAAGTTTACACAAATATCTACCCTAATTATCCATGTAAAGACATGTACATTTCCATGACCAAAGAAATTTCCCTCAGCCCATTTGCAGTCAGTCAGTCGTGCCAGCCCTTCAATCTGCATAATCATTGATCTGATTTCTATCACTATAAATGAGCTTTATCTGTTCTAGAACCATATAAATGAAATCATACATATGTACTTTTTGTGTAAAATATTTTGCTCTGCATAATATCTTTAATTCATTCATGTTGTTGCTTCTATTAGTACTTTGTTCTATTGAATTACTTTGTAGTAGTTCATTGGATAAATATACTACTTATCTATCCCTTTACCTATTGAAATAAACATTTTTTTTAAAATAAAAGGACCACTTATTTACCCCTCATTATAAAACCAAAACAGATTTAGGCAAAGAGAAAGCAGAAAATTATAAAAATCCAACTTTTACAACATAAACATTGTTAATATTCTTATATAAGCAGAATTTTTTTGGAGTGCAGGCCCCTTGTAGTTCAGGTTTCCCCTGCTAGGTAAGTGATCTAGGAAGTCATCAGTATCAGTGTACCAAATAGTGTTGTGAGAGGCTGTATTCAGCTTCAGGGAATTTTTTTTTTTTTTTTTTTTTTTGAGCTTCTTTCAACCCGTTTGCCCATTTCATGATGGGTGATTTATAAGCTCAACTGCCTGCACTGCACTGAGTGTTCAGTAGTTTTTGACCCAAAACGAAATGACCCTCATGCCCCACCCTGCCTATTCACCCAATCTCAACCCACATGATTTTTTTTTTGTTTCCTCGGATGAAAAGATTCTCGAAGGAAAATGTTTTGCCCATATAGAAGAGGTGAAACAAAAAAATAGCAGCTCTATAAGGCACAAAAATTCATAAGTTCAAAACTGTTTTTAGCAGTGGAAAAAGCATCTTGATAGATGTATTGCATTAAACAGAGAGTACTTTAAAGGTGACTGAAGTTTAAATATGTAAGAATAAATACACAATTTTTTATACATAAATTCCAGTTTTGAGGGGTCTCCACTCATAACCTTTTAGAACTCTTTTTGGGAGTATGTATGGCTACACTTGTGTTTATAATATGTTATTTGGGATTTTTTACACTGTCCCTGATTATTTACCAAAAACCCCAAAGCTGAAATCAAGAAGTACTATGGTCCTCACATGAGATAAAGAGTCAGCCACTGGGGCTAGACTCCTTACCCCAGAGCTTAGTAATAAGTGACAGAGTCAATACCCTCACGATCAGTCAATATCTCAATACTCTTTTCTTCTGAGTCTGTGTAAACAGAGTGAGAGGGAATCATTGAATTTGTTGGCCATGTAGGGTGGTCAGATTTAGGGTAAGAAAAAAAATTGCCTTTTCATCTGGTGAGTTGGTCATGTTCTTCCCTCTCCAAAGTCAAGTGAGGACAGCCCCAAGAGAATCACTGAAGCAGATTAGAGGTACCTCCAATAAGGAATGATAGTGAATACTCCAAATGGAACTCTACTCCGGTGGTGGGCTTACAAAACTGACTCTACCTAATTAGCAATGGAAATGAGCATAAGAGAGAGGGCAGGGTAGCAAGAGGGAATGTCAGTGGGGCATCTTGCATCCGCACAATGTCATTGGCATGTCCTGAAGGTTTATATCTCCTCTATGGCCAAATAGATACCACAGAAGTTACCTGGATTGAGCTTAACTTGCCCACTTAGCAAGATCAAGGGGGAGAATGCATGGAATGTGTGTGGTGGGAACTGACAGAGGATGGAAGGGTTGATCTACCCCATCAGGGAAATGTGCAGCTGGCAAGCTTGGTGAGGCTCTACTATGAGCTGTGGAAGAGTCTGCATTTGGATGCCCACCCCATAGACGGCAGTGCTGTCTGCTAGCATTAGCCAGAGCAGCAAAGACTTCAACAAGGAGATGTCTGTGACCATGACCATATCACTAAGGAGAAAGATGTTTTCTCTGCCCACCTGCCCTCAAGGAACAAAGCAGGCCCTTTCTTCACCTTCCAGATTTCTTAAGCTGATATCCAGGGGGCCAGTGATGAGATTGAAACTTAATTGAGATTGAAAATTTAAACTAGAGGATACTTTTAATAACTAGAAATATTTGTCATTTGATGTTGTCAAGGGAAATGGGAATGGTGAAATAAAGGACTTCATGAAAGGCAGTATATAGAGGAAGAAAAAGCGATTTTGTATTAAAAATAACTATTACACATGCATAAGAACACACTGGTACTATTTTTATACCCATACTCTTTAGCAATGCATCATGAACAATAATCATGCTTATGAATATTCATCTAAGATGAACAGTGGAATGGAATAATCATATTCCATTACTTGTAGGTAGCACAATTTGGGGTTGGATGTTTACAGTATTATCATTCTTCTTTCATTAATTTGCACGGTGGTAGGACAAATATCATTATACATTAATATTTGCATACTATCTTAAATAATTCCTTAGGAGACAATCTAGAAATAGAATTGCTGAATCAGGGGATATACATATACCTATCTATTAACAAAATGCCCAGGAGTGATATTCATTTTTTGACCACTTAGACTTGTTTTGTGAACTGTTCCTTGACCCTATACCATTGTAATATTTGTATTAAACAGACTGGTTAAGTACAAAAAGTATATAGCTCAGAACTTAACAGAATATCTGTAGCCCGTGTTTAGTTATATCACAAATTCACTGTTGCTCTACACCCTTAAAAAAGTTACCAGATAAACAGCAATTCATGAAGAACTGATCCTGTCTTTACGAATACAGTGAATTTCATTCTTGGATCAAGCTGATTCAAGTGCTAAGTTTCTGGATAGGCAAAATACTTCCCATTGATTGTTTTACCAGAGTGAAGTCCCATGTGATACCACCATCCTATTAAAATAAATTATAAGTGACCACTCTTGTGAAATCTGTCACGTGTATAGAAAGCATATTGTCTTTACTTCATTCATACTCCTTTCCGTGAGGAGTCCTAGGGAAGGTGTCTTTGTTCTCACAATAAGAAATAGTTGTTCCTTTCCTAAATTAATTTTATTTAACTTTACGGATACTATGACACTTTAAAGACATTTTTTAGGAAAATCAGGTTTTGACTCACATTCAGCAAGAGGAAAAGATTTTGTGGTGTATGTTCATGTGACTTTTTCATTCTAGCTCTGATATATATAAAATCTTGAAATACAAGCACATGCTTTTTATCCTCTTTAAGTTCTCTTTGGGTAAGCTTGAAATAAATAACTAGTAATATAAAGTGGCAAGTCCCTTAAAAATAAGAAAACCCTGAAGTCCCTAAAGCGGTAATAATATAAACAAAGTAAGTCCCTTAAAAATAAGAACACTACGGCCAGAGTAGCAGGCACCACCTCTCTAGGTAGAGAGGCATGTGGGAGGCCTGGCAGGAAGGGAGTTGGTAATCAGGGATAGCTAAGGCATTTCGATGCCATATCATTTCAGTTTGTGGTTTTTCAACTACAAAGATGAGTCTTTGCTTTGCAATTCTTCAGTTAAAGAAATCACAACCTAAGCCGGGCGCGGTGGCTCAAGCCTGTAATCTCAGCACTTTGGGAGGTCGAGGCGAAAGGATTGCCTGGCCCAGGGGTTCAAAACCCACCTGGGCAACTTGGTGAGACCTCATCTCTACAATAAATCAAAAGTTAGCCAGGTGTGGTAGCATGTACCTGTAGTTCCAGCTACTTGGAAGGCTGAGGCGGAAGGATCGTCTGAGTCCAGCAGGTCGAAGCTGGGGTGGCCGTGAGCGTGCCACTGCACTCTAGCCTGGGCGACGGAGTGAGGCTAATATCCTTTCTATACACATGTGACAGATTTCACAGAGTGGTCACTCAAAAAAAAAAACAGAAAAGAAAAGAAATCACATCCATTGTGATGGAAGAATAGTGGTTGCCTTTGGCTAGAAAACCATGCGCGGTCCTAGTAAGAAGCTGCACAGGGTTGGGTTCTTGGAACCAGCGAGTTCTCACTCCATTCTATACTCCAAAAACAGAATGATTAAGAGCCTCTAAGGTTTTCCTACATTGTTCAGAAGGAATCCAAGAGAAAGAAGGGGAGAATGAGAGGTAGGGAGGCAGGACAGGATTTCAATGGATGTTGCCAAGGGAAAGTGTGACTGTCTGGAATACTCCTCGCTCCATATTTCCTGGGAAACATGGTGGCTGTCAATAAGCAGAAGGGCGCAGAGCTCAAACCTCATGCCATTTTTTCTTTTGCCATTATTCATTTTCTCACAATCCTTGATTTAGACCACTTATTCAATTGCTGAGTGATTTTGTTTATTTTATTTTATTTTATTTTTTTGAATTGTAATCTCACTCTGTCGCCCAGGCTGGAGTGCAGTGGCACACTCCCGGCCACCCCAGCCTCGATCTGCTGGGCTCTGGCAATCCTTCCACTCCAGCCTTCCAAGTAGCCGGAACTACAGGCCTGCACTACCACACCTGACTGATTTTTTGATTTATTGTAGAGATGAGGTCTCACCACATTGCCCAGGCTGATCTTGAATCCACAGGCTCAGGCAGTCCTCTAGTCTTAGCCTCCCAAAGTGCTGGGATTATAGACTTGAGTCACTGAGCCTGGCCTATTTCTTTTATTTTAAAATATTTAATCAACAAATAAAAATGAGGCCGGGCTCGATGGCTCAGTCTGAAATCCCAGCACTTTAGGAGGCTGAGGCAAGTGGATTGCCTGAGTCCGCAGGCTCGAGACCTTCCTGGACAACTTGGTGAGACCTCATCACCACAATAAATCAAAAATTAGCCGGGCGTGGTAGCGCATGTGCCTATAGTTCTGACTACTTGGGAGTCTGAGGTGGAAAGATCGCTGGAGCCCAGCAGGGCCCGGCTGCGGTGACCAGGGGCGTGTCACTGCACTCTAGTCTGGACGACAGAGTGAGACTCCAACTTTAAAAAAATATATATATACATATACATTCAAGGTATACAACATGACAATTTGATATATGTACGCATTGTGTGATGATGACCACAATCAAATAATTACAACATCCATTACCACCCAGTTACCCTATGTGTGTGTGTGTGTGTGTGTGTGTGTGTGTGTGTGTGTGTGTGTGTGTGTGTGTGTGCATTGAGGACACTTCAAATCTGCATTCTTTTCAAATTTCAAGCAAACAATACAATCTTATTAACCATAGTCACCAGGCTAAAAATTTGACCCCCCAGAACTTATTCGCCTTATAACTAAAACTTTGACTAACAGCCCCCCCCGATTCTTCCCAACTCCCAGCCCCTGACAACCATCTTACCCTCTTTCTACTATGTTTTTATGAGATCAAATCTTTTCTATATATGAGTAAGAACATGCAGTATTTATCTCTCTGTGTCTAACTTACCTTATCACATCCTCTGGTTTTGTTCATGTTGTCACAAATATCAGGCTTTCCTTCTTTTTTATGGCTAAATAATATTCCATCACATTTCTTTATCCATTCATCTGTTAATAACACTGAGGTTGTTTCCATATCTTATTGTTGTGAATACTGCTGGAATAAACATGAATCAAGATACTGATTTCATTTTTTTGGTACACATATCCAGAAGAGGGATTGCTGGATCATATGATAGTTCTATTTTAATGTTTATAGGAACCTCCATACTGTTTTCCACAATGGCTATACCAATTTGCATTCCCATCAACAGTGTACAGGAGTTCCCTTTTCTGAAGAGTGATTTTGGACTTACAATCTGTTTTCTAAGGGAAAAATTTCTCAGGTAATACATATATAATAATTTAAAAAGAGAGAATAAAGAAAAAAAGGGTTTGAGTTGGGCGAAGGTTGTACTGCATACACACAAATGCCATATTTTTTCCCCTCGCTTTACACAAGATAGGCTTGTTTTTTGTTTGTTTTTGTTGTTATCATAAAGATGTGGGATACAATTCAGGTTTAGGTATACAAACATTGACTATGCAGGTACCCTTGTTGATGAGGCGTGCCCCTCCCCCGCAGGTTTCCCTCAACTGCCAATCCCACCCTCCCCCAACAGTTTTCCACTATTCCCAATCCCTTTCTTATAGTATTATAATTGTTCAAGGTCCACTTATGAGTGAGAACATATGGTACTTTGTTCCTTGTTTCTGTGATAGATCACGGAGTATGTTGACTCTAAATCCATCCAAGTTGCTCTGAAGTTCAAATGTGTATCCTTTATGTCTGCATAATATTCCACTGTGCATATGTACCACATTTTTTTTATCCAGTTCAGCTTCAATGAACATAGGCTCAGTTTTAAGGCAGCAACACACTTCCTCAAATCTCAGAGGCTTAAAACCCAAATGCTTATCTCTCACTCATGCCACACCACTAAGGGTCACATGGGTTTCTTCTGCATAACGTTCTCTACCCAGGATCCCAGCTGATAAGCAGCGCCCTCCTGGAACACTGCCAAACATATTGGCAGAGTACACCAAGGCCATGGTGCAGCTCAAACTGACTCCTAATAATCTGGCCAGAATTGGACCCTACATCTCATTGACCAAAGCAAGTCTCATGGCCACAGCTAATTTCCAACAGGCAAAGAAGTGACTTCTTCCCTCCAGAAGGAGAGAGAATCAGAACAGTTCCAAATGAGTACAGTATCCTTTTTTTTCTAAGCCAAATATGAAATTCTGTTATAGCAGCTGTGACCTTCCAGCAGTTCTTACAAGTGCCCCCAGTACTGTTATAGTGGAGAGTTTGTGTTACAGAATTGGGTCAATCTGAGAGACCACCTCTTGCTCCCAAAAGGTAGCAGATTTCATATAAGTCGTACTCTAGGATAGTAAATCTAGATGTTTCATCTGGAAGCATAAGTGGGAAAGAATCACCAAGAACATGTGAAAAAAGAATTTGTGAACATTACTTTGTAATGAGGACAGTCATACATTCTTCCTGAGTTAGGTCTTCTTATCTGCAAGATTTCCATCTGCCAAGGAAAGAAGCAGATTCTCATCTGCAATGGGAAAAAGATGCAATATGGGAATCTTAGATGACATGGAGGGGAAGTAGAGGTAAACTTGTCTCTACCAGCCAAAGAATTTCTGGGAAAAATAGAGACAAAGGCAGGAAGACAGAGGCTAGAAAGCCAGAAGGAGGTGTGATGATCATGAGGAAAACGTAGGTCAGGATGCATTTGTTCCGATTTTAATAAAACTCTGGGAGGCTACCTTCTTGAAGACTGCCTCCATAACCCTCCCAAGTGAGGCCCCATCAGCATAAATTGGCAATCCAACATGGTTCTGCCCTGCTACACTGTGAAGAGCTATGTTAATATCTCATGGTATGAACAAGGCCCAGATTGGCACAGGCTCTGAGGGAACACTTGAAGGCCAGTGGGACATCCATGGGGCCCTTGTAATGGGGAGGTGTCAGTATAGCAGACTTTTCTGGGTTGACTTTCTGGGCCAGAAGAGGACAGGTAGAGGACATTGCATTGGCTTTGAGGGGTGCATAGCATTTGTATAAGTTAACCTGGGTCTCAATCTGCCAGGGAGGCTGTGAGACCCTGACCATATCAAGAGTGGCCAAATAATGTCCCACCAGAGACCAGCTTGAGCAGCAAGTGACCAAGAGGCAAAAGATGTCATCTAGAGGACTGAATCATCCAGACCTGAGACAAGTAAGCATCCTTCCTCCACCCAGACACTATCCTAGGGAACTGAAAGAGGAAAGGAGGAACCTCAAAAAATGAACTTTGTACAAAAGAAACTGAATTATATAAAGAATCTTCAGTTTATGTGGTCAAACTGAGATCACTAAATGGAAATAGAATGTCTCAAAGAAGATCAGCTCACCTAGAGCAGTAGTTCTCCATCCTGGTTGTACATTGCATCCAAAAAATTCCTGGAGCTTTCAGAAAATACTGTTCCCTGCCCCCACCCAAACCTTTCATATAGGAATTGCTGGTGGTGGGCTTAGGTCTGGGTATAGGTGAGTATGTATGAAGGAAACATGTGTACATAGTTTCTCCAATGTTTATAGTGTACAGCTATGAACTACCTAATTCAAATCAACAGTGTCGTTAGAGGGCATGCCCTGGAAGACACTCAGGGCTGGTGGAATTGGCTCCAGAACTGTTGCTGTTGGGTCCCGTTCTCCAATGGGAGGTGCCTAATACCCAACTTCCTGGCTCTAACCATTGACTCCTGGCTCTGAATTTATATCTGTTCTTTCTCCCTTTGGCTCAATTTCCATAGACTGGCAACTAGTCATGCCACCTCTGTCCTGCTTGACCCAGCCCTGGCACCTTCCTCACTAATGTGGCTCTTACAGGCAGCTCATTCTGGAACAGACAGTGTTTTGGACAGAAAATAGACAGCAGTAGCCAGAAAATCTTGATGGATCTTTCTCAGGACCGGCAGGTACCTGCCACGAAGATGAAGGTCACATGGGGCTTGGAGGTGTGAGTGTACAGTCCCCAGGGTTATGAGATAGTCTAGGGAAGGGAAGCCAGAATTCTAGATATTTATCTGAAATTCACAGATATTTGAATATCAGTAACTAATTCATTTTTATTACATTGTCTGCACTGAAAAAAAAAAACTATACATTAGTTGATTCCAGTCCAAAGGTGATGGGGGGCCAGGCAAGGAATCTCACGCCTCTAATCCCAACACTTTGGGAAGTTGAGGTGAGAGGATTGCCTGAGCCCACTGGTTCGAGACCAGAAAGGGCAACTTGGTGAGACCTCATCTCTACAGTAAATAAAATTTTAAAAATTAGCTGGGCATGGTGGCGCGTGTCTGTAGTTCCAGCTACCTGGATGGCTGAGGTGGAGGGATCACCTGAGCCCACCAGGTTGAGGCTGCATTGGCTGGGAGCGTGCCACTGCCCCCCAGCCTGGATGACAGAATGAGACTCCAACTAAAAAAAAAAAAGTGATAGGAGCAGGCTCCAAGCCCAGTACCAAGGAGTCTCTGGTACAATAGAAATTACTGGAAGATCTGTGGAGGCCAAGGTTCTGTGGGGCCTTTTAGTCAGGTGGGTCAGGATGAGACAGTTGATTGCTTGAGCAGGCTGTGAACACACTAAAAGTTATGCTTCCCCTGGGGGCAGTTTTACAATAAAGACAGTAAAAACCAACAACAAAAACAACCATGATTATAACTTGGTTTTGCATAACTGCTTTAAAGAGGCCCTCAAAGCTTTACAGAATCCTTTAACCCTTTCCACATCTCTACAAGGGAGGAATATGGAAAGCAACATCTTCACTTCATAACTGGAAAAACAAATAGGGGAAAGAGCTGCCGACGACCAAAAATCTCTTATTTTTCTCAGAGATGGAGAAAAGTCTGGTCTTGAGGACAGTATTTTATTTTTATTTTGAATTTGCTTAAGAAAAGAAAAATTTCAACGTGGATTATTTGCTCACCTTAGACCTTGCAATTCCCACCACCCTTCCCCCACTCCCACAACCTCCCACCTCCGCCACGCAGTGCTGGTCCTTCTGGGCTGAGTTCAGGTCAGCTGCTCTCAGTGGAGTCTTACTGGGCTGCCCCAGGCTTCGCTGTCTCTCCCTCCTTTCCCTGCACCCTGGCATTTAGGATGAGTACAATTTAGGTAACAATTCGTCATGCCCAGTCTCCAGAGAGATCTTATTGCCCTGTGTTTGTTTAACTTTTTTAATGCTACTCAACTCCTGGTAACTCCTTCAGGGCCAGGATGGAGTTCTACCCAACTGCCTTTGGGCCCTTCTCAAGGTCTTGGGCAGAACAGGCCTCAGAATATACTTCCTCTGTTTCTTTATCTTAACATCCCTTTTCAGTTCTCTAAAACAACAAAGTTAAAAAAAAAACAGCTGAGCATGAACCAGTTCCTTGACACTTGTAGGACTCAGACAAGTCTCCAATTCCTCTGAACCTCAGTTTCCTCATCTGTAAGTTGGGGAGAATAATCCCTACCTCCTACAGCTATGACAGTGATAACATGGCCATACGTAAAAATGCTAGAACATCACCCTAAACACTGTTAGCATTATCTACGTGTTAGCTGGCTCTTTTGTTTATTTGTTTTTTGTTTTTTTAAGTCTTGATTTTTTTAGGGAAGTTTTAAGTTCACAGCAAAATTGAGAGGAAGGTACAGAGACTCCCCAAATACCCCCTGCTCCCACACATGCATAGACTCTCCCATTAAAAACATCCTCTCCCAGAATGGTACCCTTGATCTACCTGTTACAGTTGACCTACAGTTGACATCGACACATCATTATCACCCAGAGTCCATAGTTTACCTTAGGCTTGACTCTTGGTGTTGTACATCCTATGAGTTTGGACATATGCATAATGACATATATCCATCATTACAGTGTCATTACCGCTGCCCTAAAAATCTTCCATGCACCACCTATTTCTACCTCCTTCTCCCTTAACCCCTGAGAACCACCTGTCCTTTTACTGTCTCCACAGTTTTGCTTTTCTTTTCTAGAATGCTATATAGTTGGAACCTCATAGTACGCAATCCTTTCAGATTGGCTTCTTTCACTTAGTAATACACATTTAAGCATCCTTCATGTCTCTTCATGGCTTGGTAGCTCTTTCTTTTGTGATGAATAACATTCCAAGGTGTTGATTTACTACAGTGTGTTTGGCAATTCACCCATTGAAGGACATCTTGGTTGCTTCCACAATTTGACAATTATGAATAAAGTTACTATAAACATCCATATGCAGGTTTTTGCATGGACATAAGTTTATGCAATTTTTTGCATGGACATAAGTGTATAGCTCCTTTGGGTTAATACCAAGGAGTGTGATTGCTGAATTATATAGTAAGATTACATTTAGTTTTGTAAGAAGCTGCCAACTGTCTTCCAAAGTGGCTGTACCATTTTGCACTCCCACCAGCAATGAATGAGAGTTCCTGTTCTTTCACAACTGTACCAGCATTTGGTATTGTCAGGGTTCTGAATTTTGTCCATTCTAATAGATATGTAGTGGTATCTCACTGTTGTTTTAATCTGCATCACATATGACATGGGACATCTTTACATATAGCTTAGTTGCCATCTGTGTATCTGTTAAATAAGGTCTTTGGTCCATTTTCTAAACTCAATTTTTTTCTTATTGTTGAGTTTTAAGAAGTTTTTAAAAAATATATTTTGGATAATAATGCTTTATCAAATATGTCTTATGAAAATATTTTCTCTCAGTATTTGGCTTATCTTTTTATTCTCTTGGCTATGTCTTTCTTAGAGCAGACATTTTAAAATTTAATGAAGTCCAGCTTATCAATTATTTTTTATTATTATAAATTATTTTTATTGTATCAATATAAGAAGGTACTAAAGTTGCCCTAGTTAAAATGTAGCAATAAACTTTTTATCTTATTGTGGGAGTTTCATTTTATGATGTGTCCTCTGGTTTTGGATTGATGTTGAATAATATTCCCAAGTATGAATTTACACGGTATGTTTAGTGATTCACCTATTGAAGGACATCTTGGTTGTTTCCACATTTTGACAATTATAAATAATGTTGCTATAAACATCCATGTGCAAGTTTATTCACACATTCTTTTTTTTTAAATGTATTTAACACCTTCTATAGGTCCAACACAGATGGGCACACAAGACACTTCCAGTCTGGCAAGGGAAAAGGCTATTAAACTAATTATTAAAGGTGACATCAATTTTGTGAATGGAGACATAACGTGTGCTATAAAGGGAATAACAGAGGGGACTAGCCTGATGCAGAGGGGTTTAAAATACCTCCTTTGGGCTCCAAAAATTGCCGTAAAATTCCCATGACAATAAGTGGTCAGTGGATGTAGGTATTAGTAGGAAAGCTCCAAGCTTAAAATCTTAAATGGTTGGAAAAATTTGACCAAAATTTAAACACTAACAAGTCTAACAGTATGTTCACTCTTGTCTGTGAAATTCAGATGAAGATAGGGGATTAAGGAGAGTTCATCTGCTAGCATTACACATACCAACGTACCTGCCAACTCAGGAGATGACAGTGATAGAACAACTGCAGTATGGGTCATATATTCCAGAGATATCTATGAGCATCATAAGAACCAAGAATTTCCATCCAGGGCAGTTGAGTATAAAGACTTGTGTTGGTAGCTGGTTGCCCTCCAACAGGTGTTCTCAGTACCTCCCCCCCTTTAGCTTCATTCCAGCCCAAGCCTGACAATCCCTTGGCATCTTCTCTGGCTGTTTCTGGGCATTCCCTAGCAGAGTGGAGGCATCAGAATATTAGCAGGGATAGAGGAAGAGGGCTCTGCCGAACTGTCACCCAGAAATTGTTGTAGAACAGTCTTCTCTGTTTCCTAAGATCTCACTTTCAATGGTGCTTTGGAGCGCCTAGCCCTCTGGTGAGTTATGTATCTACCTTGGACACTTTGCTGTCACCTGACTCACTAGCTATGGCACCTGGGACTGAATCCCAAACTAAACATTTTTTGAGGTTACAAAACATTCCATTACCTTTTTCTGCTATATAACATTTCAAAATGTCAGCACTTTTCTAACTAGACTTTGGCCTAGAAATTGAAGTTCACACATGCTAAGGGAATGGCTGTTGGTTTAATAATTTCAGTCCTACTGGAAACACCAAAGTTATCTGGGCCTAGTTCAAATCATAATCATATATTGGGCTTACTTTTGACATTTCATGTGAGACTATCCAAAAATCCGTGGAAAATAAGAACTTACTAAACCTCTTCTTGTCCTTAGGAAGGAAAAGGAGGTTTTGAATTTTTTTCTCCTGGTTATAAATATTCAAGTAAAAGCAGGAAGAGAAAATAAGTTGTTGCTTCATCAAGGATCCCTGGTTGCTAGGAGCCAGAGGTTGAAATGCAGAAGGGGAATGACTCAACATGAACCTGGACAGATAAGCAGGGCCAAGCCTCACTGGGCAGATCGTGGTAACAACCTTGATCTAAGAACAAGGCCGAAGATTTTCAAGCAGAGGTTTGGCTAGGGATAATTTATACAAATTTCATATTTAAATGATCACTCTGTTCTGTGGTGAAGGAATTGAAGACAGAGACTGAATACAGCAAAACCTGTAAGGAGGCAAGTGCGGTATCTTGGATAACAGTTATTGGTGGCCTGAGCTGCAGTAGTGGCTGTGGATATGGAGAGAAGGGGGTAGATTTCGGAGGACAAATCCATAGGGCTTGATGATGGTTTGGCCCAGGGAAAGGGAAGAAGGTGTTTAGGATGTCATTTAATGGCTGGGAAAGGAAGATGAGGCACAGAGAATCCAGAGAAATAAGGAACAGCCAAAGGGCATTGTGCCATAGAAGTCCAAGGGTGGAGATGTGACTATCTTCCCAGATGGTTGGAAAAATATTAAGCAGGTGACCACTTCCTACGTACTCTGTGCATGGGGTCTGCCCACGAGGCCCTAAGATTAAGTCAACTAAATATAGTAAGAACTTATCTTTTTAAGAGTACCGATTAGATGCCGGGCACTAACCAACCACTGTTTCCTTAGTTACTTAATTCAGTATTTGAAAAGACAAACTACTTCTGTCAGGCAGATTTAATTATTAGTCCCACTTTCAGAGGGGGAAACCGAGGCTCCTAGAGGACACCCAAACTGCAGAAGACCACTTGGCCAGTCACAACAGAATCTGGACTCTAATCTAGACCTTTCTGACTCCAAAGCCCAAACTCCTAACCACAATGTTTTACTGCTTCTTTATAAAGAGTCTAAACATGAAATGCCTGGGAGTTCGACTGAAATAAATAATTTAGCTTCACAGAGGAAAAGACAGACTAGAAACCGTATTTCCACACCAGCCAGGAACTTTACAAATATGTGCTATTGGTCATTAGGGGTCTGGATGACATACCATGCCTGGATCAACACAGTATCATGTGTTGTTTATTAGAAAAATAACTCACATCGCCTCTCACTGATTGGTGTGTGGGTAGCATGTGAGTTATGAAGGACAGCACACACGTATCTATACGAGCAAATGGAAAAGTCATGATCTGCCTCATTGAGAGAGAACAACTTACCCTTTCCCTAAATGAAATGTTATTATTAGAGTTTGAAGTGCATTAACATAAAGGAAATGCATTGAGGAAATGCTTTTTGCAGCCCCTACATGTGTTGAACATCTGAGCAGTAACCCCAGGTAGTCCCAGCCCTCATTTTGGCCAGTTCCTAAGGAGAAGGGGTGCTTGGGAAAGATGAACTCAGCAGTGATTGGATCTAAACACCATGAAAAGTGCAGACTTAAAGAATACAGTGGGGGGATAGAGGTTAAATATGGTTTTAACAAAAAGAAAAGAAAACCAGTTGCTGAGGCAGCAATATTGGGTTGCGGGAATGGATTGCACAGTAGGAGAAGGTTTCTCAATCTTTGCTGTCTGCAAGTATTTTAAATTCCATGTTGCTAAATGTTAACAGAGCACGCTAGCCCTGGATCCAAATAATGCATTCCTTCATTTATTTACAGAGTGAGCATTCTGTGTCAAAGAAAGAGGAACATGGGAAGGAAATGAAAGGCTACTGCATTGTGTGGACCATTCATGGGCATTTCCATGACAGGCTTGAATGGCGAATATTAAGCCTTTAATAACATGAGTCAGGCATGGTGGCTTGCACCTGTAATCTCAGCACTTTGGGAGGCTGAGGCAGTGGGATCCCTTGAGGCCTGAAGTTTGAGACTAGCCTGGGCAATGCAGTGAGACCCCCGTTTCTACAAAAGAAATTGTTTTAAAATCATAAAATGTTTTTTAAATAACAAGAGTCTTGATTTGGATTTTAATTTTCCAAAAGTGTAAGTGAGTGAAATTAACAGAGCAGGTGGTAGAAAGGGAGCAATGTGGTGAGAATATAAGCCACTTTGCTACAGGATGAGAAAAGGAACTAGCTCGGGTGTCCCAGATTCTGCTTCTGGTAATTAATGAGGCACCTAAATCCATCCCCACTTCCAGATTATTGAACTAAACCTTCTTCCTGTCATTTTCATGAGCGCTATGTTTTTCATTCAAAAGGGACACTGTCCTCGTTTCATCCTCATCTATCGAACGGTTTTCTCTCCTACACAGTGGCATATTGGGGTGGAAGGGGGTGCTGACAGTGTGAAGTGTCCCATCTGGTGGAGCCATTATAGCATGTTGCATTCCCAGACAGAAATAAGCTTCACTAAGGCAGAGGGCTATGGAGGATGCAGCTTACTTGATTTTGCCTGTTTTGTACAATAGGATTTTGACTGGGATGATCAGTGAAAGTCTACTGATTCAAGCATTTGCATAGGATAAAATTGAGAAAATAGGCCCTCAACTCTGTAATGAAAATTGTAGTCATTTCTTGATTTACCCAAGATTTATACGGATACATAAAATCTATGGGTAAATTAAATTTATATGTTATATGTTAAAATCCATCTATATATATAAAGGAATGAAGGGAGGAAGAAATTAATGCTTTTCAAGACTATGAATGCAATAATTACTGAGATTTTTGCTGTTTGAATGCATACATTTTCCTAGTGTTCTTTTTAAAATTAATTTTGTAACTCACAAGTGAAATTAAGCAAGGAAATCATTAGTTAACATTGCAGGAAGGGCCGCACATGAAAAGAAGTAGAAGCGAACCACAGTTCTGTTTAGAATGAAGGTTCTGAGCTATGTGAAAGCAATGTACATGCACCTGACCTTGGTCTCAAGCCTCCCCTTAGAGAACACTGAGGAAGAGCAGGAGGCAAAGGTGAAATCCCACAAAAGAACAAGTCTGGGCTATCACTGAATGTGACAGAAGTTTCTCTAGCAAGGATTTCAAATAATGGATGAAGACAACATCCAAATCCTTCTTGCTGGATTGTCTCTGCTTGTAACTGGCATTGCTTATGGTTTGTTTCTCCTATAAATAAGTTCTTTTTTAATACTCAATTTTCTGTAAAATAGTTGATATAACAAAAAAAGATGACACATTTTTAGCAACCAATATATTTTTCTTATATTAATAATTATTTTAAGTGTTTTTTCCTAAAGCCCACTATTTTTTCAGGATTCTAACTTCTGTACAGTTAAGACCATATATAGGTATAGTCAATTAACTCTAATCAGATATGGTGGTTTCTGATATCAACCTCCAGCTCCTTTGCATTCAGGAACTGGTTCTAAAAGTGGGAATTAGAGACGAGTTCTTATCTAGTCTAGACATTGTGGGTTCTCCGTTTTTCATCACTCTTGGACCTGGTGTGCTAGAGGTCCCCTCCTTGCTTCAGAGACTAGATGATGTCATCTCTTACTTAAGGAAGGTCTTTCTCAATGGACTTCCACAAGTGTCTTTGTTGGTCTCCATTATACTTTGTCAACTTTAGCTTTAACGCTGCTGTACTACAGATTTCCTCCTCTAGTTTCAGAGGTCTGTGTCTGATTTCTCCCTATGAGCTTAGAGTTCCATTATAAATGGGAAAAAGTTATAAAGTATGCCACACAGACACAATAACTTCCTGCTTGGAGCCCTAACTGCAAACTGGATAATTGATTGAACAGAAAATTGGTAGCCAGACACTTCTTGTGCAAAAACAAATAGCATTTCCATTTCCTCTCTGCCCCAAACAGTAGCTTCACATACAACTGCTTAATCACTTCCAGCTAGATATTATATGTTGTATCATACTAACACCTCCTTCTAGTTTCATCCAAAGATAGTGCAAATGACAGGAACACTACCTCTTGCCTGCTCACATGGCTTTCTCGAGAACATATCACTTCCACTTTAGATGACAAATGAGACTGGGCTCCAAGCTTCCTTGAACGGCAAGCCTGGCATGGTCACTTCATGGGCGTGAGCTGTCAGTTCTTTACTGAAAATCACTCCTTGAAATGATTTATAACTCTGCTACAAAAAGCTTTCCCTTCAGCTAAAACTAGCACTTCTTTCAAGTTTGATGACAAACACACGCAGGCAAAGGCGAGGGTGTACTCATGAGCGCAGGCATATACAAGTACAGGCACACACCTCCCCAAACACCCTTACCCCTATTCTCTTATTAAAATAAAAAGGAGGGCAACCCCCTTGGGTCTCTTCCCACTGTGGGAGCTTTTCTGTCCTTTTAATAAATTCTGCTTTCTAAAAAAAAAAAAGGAAAATAAAATACATTTTTCAGTGTTTTGAGACAACTTAAAGCAGTTAGTGGACATTAGCCTCATCACATTAAGAACTGCCCCTGGTTGCCCACTTTGATGGCTTACATTTATATATTTAGGGTGCACACATGGCACAGGCTTGGTTATTCTTCTGAATTCAACATCATTGGGTTCACTCTTTTATATCTCACTTTGTTGATAGCAATCATGTGGTACCCAGTCATAACTCCATTAAAGGCAAAAATATAAATGAAGCCAGCTCCTCAGTCCTGCCAAAATGTCTAGTCTTTTCTGGGCAGCCTTCATTCTGCACTCTTCCGTGTAAGTAAATCCTCTCCAATGTGTGACGAGACACTTCCCTGGCCTGCTTGCCCTGTGATGGAGAGCTAACAGGCTAGCCAGCAGGGACCTATTTGGCCTTGCTGTTATGATACTTATAGTAGTTAAAAAGAAATATATTCATTATGCTAAGGATCCCAGGCCTCCCAGACTTGCAGAGGCAGAGCTCTGGCCTCTGAATTGGTTTCTGAGTTGCTGGGCTGCCATTAGGACTTGCTACACCCTGCAGAGGAAGGAGCCAAGGGTCAAATTAAAGTCCCAAGAAGGATATGGAGAGAAACCCCATCAACCTTCCCAAGCAGAGTTCTAGAGACCTTAAATTGCAAATGCATTTAGGAGGGAAAGGCAACATTACATAATGTGGACAAGCAAGGCACTGAAGTGAAGTTAACATTCTTGTAGGGTGACATAAATTGCAGAGGGACAGTGAGCTACATTCACTCAGGGTATATATTGCTTCCCATAAATTAGGGTGCCTAGTATACTAAATTGACCCTTTCTGATCTAGTACAGGAAACAATAAAAGGAATTTTGCATTAATTTACAAATTGATTTACTTTTCATTTGATTTCACAATCTCATCAATTATTTTCACTATTTACTGATGAATCCACTGAGGAAATCTAAGTGATCATTGTTTTTTGTCATCATGAACGAATGTGCTCAGGTTCACTATTATGAAATGCTGCTCCACCCTGCCCCATATATTTTTTCCCTTTTCTGGCCAAATCATCCCTACAAATCACAGGTAAGAAGTCTGCTGTAGTTAGCACCCATCTCGTTTGATAGCTTTATTTTTTAGTATAATTTTTTTTTACTTCTAACTTGGGGTAAGTGAGCTAATTCCTATACCCTGATTATTTTATTATCTTATGATGTCATTTGAGTGAGGGAGGGGGACACATTGCAAGGCTAATAGATTTCAAACATTATTAAAGTTATCAGAAGACTTCATTAAACCCAAGGAGTTGGTAGAGCGTTATATTGGCTACCCGGTGTCCTTGGCTGAAAAGGGAGAAGAGATTAAAAACAATTAGAAAATCATAAGTATTTATGACATGCAAAATACAAATTTGTGTTTATAGTGCCAAACATCTATATTACTTCTAAGTATTCTGGAAGGAGAAAAACAGAGACCTCATTTTTACAATAAATCAAAAAATTAGCTGGGCGTGGTAGCACGTGCCTGTAGTTCCAGCTACTTGGAAGGTTGAGGCGGAAGGATCGCCGGAGCCCAGCAGGTCGAGGCTGCAGTGGCCGGGAGTGGCTGCTGCACTCCAGTCTGGGCGACAGAGTAAGACTCTGACTCAAAAGAAAAAAAAAGAAAAAAAAAACTTTACCAGTTAGTCCTGGCTCAGCTTTGGACAAGTTACTCAATTGTAACCATCTGCTTCAACAACTCCATTGAGGAAGTGGGGAGACACATTTATACCCTATTTACTTTAGAGATAGATCACACTATAACATCTCACAGTAAAAATACATGGAGTTATTTTTCATGTTCATCTCACTTGCTCTTACAATGTAAGTGGGATTTCATAGTACAGAGGAAGGTCAAATTTGGAAAGCAACACATTTCTCCATTTTCATGTGTTCAGTATCTTATTGGAGGTGTTCTTCATTAAATATACATGAAGGTGCCCTTTGCAGGTAGCATGCAACAGTGACTCCTCTCCTTTAGACCAGAAAATCAAAATAGAATGGATTAAAACTCTATCTGTCAAAATACTTACAATCCAAGGTTCTTCTAGGCCTGAAGCAGAGCAAACAGGGTGAGACGAAGGTAGTTAAAGCTACAGTACTGCACTGAATGGTGATGCTCGACATGAAGTCTAGGAAAGGGATTCCAAAGTTACCAGAGTTTGGTAGTGTTGACCCAGGGAAGAGCACTGGGGCCATGCTTTGTTCCAGAGAAGAAAGACAGCACCAGGCATCACTATGTCCACAATATCATGCTTACCAACGTGCTTTCTACTTTATCAGGCACCTGACACAGAGAAGTATATGTGTATTTACTTATAAATTATGTTTACTTACTATTATTACCTAATCCCTCAGGACATAACATATTCTTAGACCTAGATCATTCTTAAAATGGAGTCTTGGAAATCCTTATCTAAAAAGTTTTCTTAGTAATTATCTATAGTTAGTATATAGAATCACATGTAATATGTATTTTTGTGACTAATTTCTTAGCTAAGAATAGACTGTCAATCATGTTTTTAAATTCATCATGTGACAGAAGGACTTGAGGAAAGGTGATTGCTTTGCCCTTTTCCATGCTTTCCACTTGGGCTTACATTCTTAGAAGAATTTCCAAAAGATACTTGAGCATTTTTTTTTTTTAGTTTAAACTTGATAACATAATATGATAAAATATGATGGTGTAAGATAACAACATTATGGGCATGAAATGTGTAAATGGACTTAACATGTAAACTGCAGGGAGTCTCAATGAGAGGAAAGACCTGAGGTCATGACTTGACCCTCTGTCCTCACACACAATAGGGAGAGGGTAATGCAAGAAGCACTGACTTGCACACTCCTGAGGTTATATATGTTAGTAAACCTTCATTTCTTTATTTTTACATGAAAATGGGAACAGAAATTTCCAATGTTGGCTTCCCAGCACTCAGAGGACACCCTTGCATACCTACGGAAGGTACAGTCATTGACTAACAAACATTTTACTCACCCGAATGACAAATCCCTTACAGTCCATCAATAAATTCACACCACAAGAGAGAACATACTAATCAGGGATCGCAAATATTCCAGACAAACTGATTGTTGGGCCTCCTCTTATGCCATAGTAAATTATTCCCAGACATAGAAACAAAGGTAAATTCCTAGACCGCCAAACAGACCAGGGGCATGGTGTAGAGCTCAAGAGTATGCCACTGGTCACCTAAACACCAGCTGGTGTCCTGGGACCGATGGAGCCATCATGCTTTAAATTCCAACCAGCCAGTTTGTCCTTTTCGCATGCTATGTGACAGGCTCTTTGGTCCCTTAGCTGTAAAATGGGGGCAGAAAAAAGACCCCACAGATGTTTATAGTTGATACATTGTGATTGATTATCTTCACTTACTGCTTTATAAGCATGTTGAGGGAGTGCTACTAAGATGGAAATCCTGGGCTTGGGTCTCATCAGACCAGTCGCTGTTTCCTGAATTAGCTCGTGTTTCCCTTAGTCCCCCTGAATGAATGCCCTGGGCCTCCTCTCTGCTACATTCCCAACCACTGGGCGGCTCAAAGGTAGTCTGAGTCACAAAGCCTTTCTTGTCTCCTATAAAATGATTTCCCCCGCCTCTATACTTTTGTAGTACTTTGTAACCAATACGACTTTTATTATCTTTTTGTGGGCTTCTTTCTCCTTTATTCAAAGGTAAACTCTTGAAAAGCAAAGATCATGCTTTATATTCTTCCAAACACAGGGTGCAGCACCTTGAAAGGAAGGTGCACAGTGGTCGCTTGTAGGAACGTATTAAATTGACCATCAAGCATTGAGGTTCCTGGACACTCTTTTCAGCTACTTTCTTTCTAATACTATAAAAGATAAAATTGCCAAATATATGATAAATGTATCCAAGATGAGAGGCAATACTAACTTAATAATTATCTGTGTCAATTTGAATTAGAATTTAAACTGCTTTTATATTTGTCAAAAAGTCAGTTTGGTCACTTTAACAGGAAAATTCTTTCAAAATGTGCTTCTAAAACATGCCAAATATTTTGCAATCAAAACAGGCCTTGAAAAAAAAAAAAACTATTCTGATGAGTGAAAGGTAAGCTAATCAGAACTATTTGATAGCCTTTGAAATACAAGGGTCTTACAAACTAAGAAGAAAACATTCACAGTGTACATTGGGTGTGACAAAAGCCTAGTTTGAGAAGTTTTAGCAAAGTCGAATGTCCCCCAGGCTACATCATTCTCAATTCTCAAGTGTTCCTGGACTTTCACAACACACCACTGTTTAGTGTTACAGAAACAGTAGATTCCCCTTAAAGAATATTGGCACATGCAATGGCTCAAAATACCACTCACAGGTCATGGCCACCAGAACTGGAACAGTCTTGCTGGCAGAGGCAATAAGCCCTGGTTGGGAGTCCAGAGACCAAGCAGGGCCCGATTCCATGGCTGACTCACCATGCAACCCTGGGCAAACCACTTCACTCATGCGCCCTTCACTGTCTCCATTGCTCACAGCAGATGGAGGTCCAGGAGAAGGATAGGAAAATGTTGGTAAAGCTCTCTGAAATCTCTGCTCGAAAAGTGTGGTTAAAAGATAATTACACACCAGTAGATTTTCCCAAGGAGATTATGCAAGCAGGGAAAAACTGTTCAGTCAAGAAATTCTGTCTAATGCCAATTAGTCCATAACATAGTCTAGGTGGAAAACATAATGTCCCTCCATTTTTCACAATGAGGAAGTAAAGCAATTTTTACAAAACTCTTTTGCACTCTAAATAAAATAGGATTCATTTTCAAAAGGAGACATTGAGGTATAAAGATCGTAAAGATCATAAAGTTCTCTACATGAAATCTGAACTTAGTCATATGAACCTTTCTCTGTAATGTCACTATAAATCTCAGATTAAGAGTAATTGTTAGAGAAAATAGTAGCTTCCATATTGATCAAAACATTGATGTAATTTCCTCTTACTCATCCTGAGACTGTTATGATCAAGAATTCCATGGATAC